>NC_053518.1:13217500-13402500 GCF_016920715.1 Anopheles arabiensis
TCGTTCGGAGTCGTCCGGAGTCGTCTGGATTCATTCGGAATCGGCTACAGACAGCGTTATTAAGAGTCGTCTGGAGTCGGCCTATGTCGGCCTTCGAAACAAAGGCCTGTATAAGAAGTGCACGCGCAAAGTGAAAGACAAAAAAAACACAACGAAAGGAAATATCCGATCACAAGCACAAAGTCTCCTGTTGACTCCGGACGACTCCGACTCCGATTGGCTCTGAACGACTCTGAATGACTCCGACTCCGAACGACTCCGGACGACTCCAACTCCGGACCACTCCTAACGACTCCGGACGACTCCGAACGACTCTGGACGAATCCGAACGACTCTGGACGACTCCGAACGACTCCGGACGGCTTCGGACGACTCCGAACGACTCCGGACGATTTCGGACGACTCCGGACGAATCCGAACGACTCCGAACGTCTCCGGAAGGCTCCGGACGACTCCGGGCGACTCCGACTACGGGCGGATCTAGTTGTTCCATTTTGCCGGAGTCGGAATCGAACTAACAATAGTTGGAGTCGGATCGGAGTCATGGATGCGCTCCAAAGAGCACATCACTACTGTAAACAGTTTAATTCTCATTTCGAATCATTTGTCTTCCATTTGATTAAGCGGAGCTTTAAAACTAGCATATTAGATTCGTAAGCACTCGGTAATAGGCAAGATTAGTTTTGGCATTAGTTTAAGAATAAAGTGGCAAGGATTGTTGAAAGAAATAAATAAAAAAAAGAATCGGTTATCGTTTTACACCCACATGCTTTGATTACTTTTGAAATATGTTAACTGGTACATACTTCAATTAAATTTCTATTGCAATGATTGCATCTTGCAGGTTTACTTATGTTTCAAACAGCAAACAGCGAATAAAAACAAACACAAAAGTCTTGACAAGGTTTCACAAACGTCACATTGATGTTGCCTTCCCTGAATGCACCTGATAAGGCACCTGTAATTACACCGGTGACGGTGTGACGGTGGACGGTTGTGCCAAACTAGCCGGCAGGCGATCGGCGCTAATGGAACTGTCCTGTTACCCCAGTCACACTCACACAATTCCCGAACAGCCGGCATCAGGTTACAATCACTGCATCGAACATCGAACGAGGGCAAACAGAGATGCAAACGAGCACACATTTGCTCCACTTTCCATCGCGCCATAAAACGGGCATCCTTGCCTGCTGGGCATGTACGAAGGGGGAGGGGGCAGGAGTGCTAATTGAGCCCCGATCCTTACCCGTGGATTTGCCCGCAACCCCGAGGCCTCGAGTCTGAGACGGTTTTGCAAAACAGCCGCTATAGCACACCGTACGGTACGGATTCCTCCATTTTGCCACCACGGTTTTCGGGAATGGAATGAACCTGTAAAACTCCGAAACTCCAACCCGGAGCTTTACCAGGTGGTGGTGAAATTTACGGGGGCGTTTTTGGGGCGGGCTGTACTGCAGGGAGTAGAAGCGTAGACCGTGTTTGGGAAAATCAATTATGCAAGCGGGCCCACGGCGATGTGGCCCCAGCCACCCCCGGTGCGACTGGAAGGGATGACGGGTGTGACACAAAAATGTTGCTGGTAGTTTTTCTCGTTACTTACATGACTCTTGCACATACATATATTAATGGAAGGGTATACAGACGCAGGCGGTACACATTCACTCAAACATACGACAAGAGAGAGAGAGAGAGAGAAAGAGTGAAAAAAGGGCAAACGAATCATCTTCCAGCTGGATGCTTTCGACCAAATATGGGATACGTTGTTATACAACGATGTAGACGAGGATGTTCCATCCGCTTCGAGCTGTTCTTCTTCCCGCCCGCCAGTTCCCTTACACAGCAGGTTTGGGTTAAAAAAAGGAACACGAAGCAACAGTGAAGAAACAAAACACCCTTGTTGCTAAAGAACGAGAGAGTAGCAGAAAGAGAGTGAGGTCGACGACGACTACGACGAAGACGACGACTATTTGCATCTCAATTACAGCTCCCATATCACACTTTGGACAAAGCCCTTAATCTCGAGCACACTCCTAGTGATGAAAATGGCAACGGCTGCAAGACGGTAGACGGAGCAGGGTAGCCACCACTACCATGCGCCGAACTTGAACCGGAATGGAGCGAAACAAGCCTCTGAGAGCGCTGGGATAGCTTGTTTCGCCTGTTCTGTGACTTACAATCAAACAAGCGGCTCTTGTGAGCAACAGCGGCAGCATTGGTACGAGTGGATGGCATATTAGTAAATGGTGCTACAACGGCCCAGAACTGACCTCGAGCATCGGAGCAGATGTGTGTCGGGCACGGCAATGAGTTCACGAGATGAGCACGAGAGCTTGTGGGCGACCGAGCAGCGTGGGTGAGAGAATCATTTATTTAAAAATTTACAAACGCAAGCGCACTGCACACCGCTGGCTAGCTGTGGCTGGGACTGAGACCGGGGCCGAAGGTACTCCCGTCCACACGTCCATTCGTCCTATTCTTTACGGCGTACACTTGAAGTACGGTGCTTTTCCCTAGATCAATTCGCAAGACCCATTTTGTTAAAGTGAATATTATATCCCCGTTTTCGTTTTTTGGGGGACGATTGGAACGGGGAAAGCGTGCAACTGGTTCAACATCCAGCGCAACCACGAACACCAAGTGGGAGAGCGAGAGCGTATGTGTCTGCGTTTTTTGTCGTTATTGTAAAAGGAGTAACTCGATCCGTTTGTACCGGGATTTTCCTTTTAGCCCTTTTGTTCCACTTTGCGCACCTCTGCCTGCGACGGCACCGGGCTCCACGCGGTGAGCTGTAATAAAATTTCACAAGCAAATCCACTACAGCCCTTAAATGTGCATGTAAAATCACTTTCAATAACCTACCCACTTGTTCCGGGCGCACGTCTTGTTTCCCGGGCAAAAGGACACGAAAATGTAGAACCTGGGAAAAAATCCTGTAGAGTTGAAGGAGGAGTGATTCGGGATAAAAAAAAGAACGATATGCCTTTTGTTTCACTGGATTCACAGGGCTTTTTTTGTGACGAGTGGAACACAGTCATACTTGGCGGAAGAAACAGCTGAGAGTGGAAACTTTGAATCGATCGAAACTATAGTAGGACGTATTGGTGTGGGAAAGGAACACAAACACGAACCGTGACCGACTGTGTACGTCATGCACACTGGTGTGCAGGTTAAATATTCGCTTGAATGTAGTGTGATGTTGAATTGTTTCGTTTTTTTATGCTCGCTCGTTCGGAGGAAAACGAGGAAAAAAGAGGAAACTGTGATAAGAGTGAGCGAACGCTGCAATACCAGTCCATTGCCGTTGTTCGAAGCAGAAGGTAGTTAGTGTAATCCTTCATGAATTATGGTGGTACGGTTTTTTTTGGTTGCAATCGAGATTAGCATTTATGGGATTTAAATGGTGGAAATTGGATTAAGAGCATAAATCGAGCACCGGGGTAGAAATAGCGGAGCGTAAAGGATTGGGTGCGTTGGGTGTTGGCAAATTATTTTGTTTAAATTTTAAAGCCACATTGGCAGAGGCGGATTTTTTGAAAACAAAAAATCGTTTTAATTATAGCAGTTTTCACTTGAAACCTCAATTTTAATACTGTAATACTTAAAATAAAATATAAAATAAAATTTTTTAAATGTGCAAAAAAGAAGGGAACATTTTTTTGTTTCCTGACATTTTAAATTTCTATCCACATTCTACCGTTCACACAGTGGGAAAATCTGTAGCTAAGTGTTGCCGGTTGCACGGTTCGGTAGTTTTAAGAGTAAGCTCAGCCGTATCCGAAAGGTCCCCGTGCAGGTAATAAAAATATGATTTTATTTACTTTTATCGCCCGTGCAGATTCAAAATTTTGGAAATAAATCAGTGCTGGAGCCAGCAAACAAAGCCAAAATAATCCTCGCACACATACACGCTCGCTACATTAAGCTCGCGTGCGCTATATATTTCTGGCACCGTTGGTGCAGGTGCATGAGGCATACAAGGAAGGAAAGCAGCGAGAAAAATAGGAGGGAAAAATGAAAATAAAAAAAAGCACAACCCGCCCACAAAGGAAGGCGTTTGAAGTTTTAATGACCCGTGGCCAAAGGTTGCGCGTTCGATTGGCACTCCCGGGGACGGGGACCTAACGACTAGATCTTGCATTTCCAGTTTTAACGAGCTTAAACGTTAACGATGTCTCATGCGAGGTAGAATCCAAAGGAATGGAATGGAAGGGAAGGAAAAAGAGACATAAGAAAATAGCACCATTCGTTTGAGTGAAGCGATGTTTTTTTTCTTCCCCCAGACACCGTGCCGTGGTCGGTCCCGCCTTACTGGATAAATCGATGCTCGCCAACTCATCAGCCCGATCAAGCGTAAAACAAATCGAAGCTAATCGAATTGTGAGCTATTTTTTCGCGCGCAAAGCAAGCGCAAAAGCAGCACACAAGAAGCGCTCAATGACCCATTCATCCTGGGATCGATTTTTCAGCAGCAACAGCAGCAGCAGCAGTTTGAGGTAGAACGTCTAGAACGCCAACCCGACAGGGAGGGAAAAAGACACACAAAAATGGGACGATAATGACGCGGAATAAAACGGCAACAGCATGCAAATTTTGATGCGCAAAGCACGGCACAAGCAGTGCAAAGGTAGGGATGACTGAGGTCCCCAAAAATTCCCCCTTAGGGAGAGTGAAATCCTGTTTTTTTTGTTGTGTGTCTGTGTGCAGATATTCGAGCAAAAGATACACTTGTAAATGCTAAAATCAAATGGCCCGCAAACAGCCAGAGATAAATAAATGCGCCACTCGTTTACACGTCACGGTGGACAATGGACTACCCGCAGGGAGGGGGTGGCGGGTTGTGGAAAAACCACGCCTCGCTGTAAACTGGTGTAATAAAAGCTCAATGTCACGTCAACGAACTTACCACGTCAATGATTTGCATCAGCGTTAAACCAAAACTCAACTGAAGAGGATCCGATTCGTTCACCACCGGTCGCTCCAGGATGTTGTACGAGTCGAGCAGATCGTGCAGCAGTCGCTTTTCGTTGTATCCGGCCATGCACACTGAGAGGGAAAAAACACATTGGAAAAAGGAAAAGATTAGATCGATGCCTGTTGGACAATAATAAATAAGAATCGTATTAAGAATCGAACAGCTATGAATCGTTAACAGAAAATTATTTTCTCTTTCCTCCACACTGTTACGTTTACTGTGCACTACAAACACATCTCGAAAGGCTTACATGTTTGTACTGTACAAATTGATAAACATTTTCTCTTCCTCCTTCCGGTCGGCCGTTCGTTTAAGGGTTTCGCACATAATTACACTTCATAATCTGCGCGAACGGAAATAAATAACTTCATTTTGGGGCTTCCACCTTGCTCCCGCTGCCCGCTGGAGTTATTTGGAAGATAGCGGATGCGACATCCACCTCCCTTACGCAAAGTGCCGTTTCCCCTCAGCTTGGAGGGAAATTAGGAAAAATCCTCTTTTATTAGTGCCGAAATGTGAAATGCGGGCAAATGAAATTCCTTCACCGCAGGCAGCAGCAAAGCAAGCACCGCATTACCGCTCGCAGTTTCCGCAGTCCTAATGGGAAACCGGTGCGTACGTGTATGAGCAAACAAGCACACATACACGCACAGACACACGCACACGATAATCGAGTGTAACATGTTCATAATACGGTGCTGGCACACGCGGGAGCAAGGCAAGCGGGAGCCCTCTTCAATAGAGTGGCCCAGGATACGAAAGCTGCTTGAACCGTTACGCCTGGGCCTACATAAAAATTCCACCTTTCCTCTTCCTCGCCCAACCCGGCCTTCTCTCTCTCTCTCTATCTCCATCTTCCGGGACCGGGCAGCGAAAAGGTTGTTCGTTCAATTTTCCACGGGATTACGTTTTTGACACGGGTTTGGTGAGGGGGGGAAGCAAGAAGGTAAGAACGTATCATCCGCTTCGGTAAACTCGAGTCGTAAAGTTTCGGATTTAAGAATCCTTGGTGCCACCCGCACCCCCCCCCCTTCATTGTTCCTCTATATACGCCCAACATCCCGGTTGGAAACGTGCCCGAACCGTGGCTGCAGCAACGTCGAACGTACGCAGCCAAATCGCTGCAGTAAGGCACCATGCGTCTCCATCGGCTGGAACAAAGCTGGTGAACGAGGTGAATTAATGATGTTGGCAGCAACGGAGGACAAAACAAAAAACTAAACAAAAACGCAGAACATTATCTACAAGCAGGAGTTGCATTGAATTGAAAAATTAACTCTAAATAAACAGACAATTTCGAGCGAGGCTTTGGTAGACAACGAAAGCTTGCAAGCATCGGTGCTGTGAAATGTGTTTCAATTAATTTTATTAAACGGCTACCGGACGAACTTGCTTCAGCGTGTGTTGTTAGTTATGACAGGTTAAAATAACTCACAGTGAATTCGCTTTAGCTCCGACTACACATTTCACCGTAAAGAATGTCGTATACAATGGCATACTAACGGAGGCCCAACAAAGGGGAGGAGGGATAAAAAAAGAACTCCTCCAACCTCACTCTGCACAACGCACAACAAACTACCACTGGCCGGGCAAAAAACAGGGGGACCGAACGAACGAAAACGGCGAACAATGTCACCCATAATTTATCCCCTAAACCACTCAACTCGTGCGTTCCCTGGCCCGGGGAAAGGCCCGAATGCCCATCACAACCCGTGCGGAAAGCAATAGGTAATTCGGCAATTTTGCTCCACATAAAAACAGGAGGGGACGGTATACTTCAACCTTTCCCTTTCCCAGGGAAAGAAATCCGTGCTCAGCATATGGCTAACAGCTGCTGTGGGGGGAAGATTGAAGGGCCAATCATGGAGCATTGGGCTCCTTGCCCCTTGTATCGCACCGAACGGTCAACGCACGTGCCTCCCGTGGCATGTCGATGACAAGCCGACATCGCTCAGGGTTTGGGGGGGGGGGTTGCTCACTGCTTTCCCTTTTCTTGCGGGGAGGGAGAAGTTGTTTTCACTCTTAACACGCCCGTTTGCAGCGACGTTCCGGAGATCTGTCTTCACCTTGGTCAACCTCGGTGTAAGCAAGTGCTGCACGTTTGAACGGGGGTGTGGATGGTTTATTTTCCCCCATCGCACCATGCCCGCGTGCGGCAACTATGCACCTGGGAGTCCAATCTATAACAGAGCACCGAAGAGTGTAGCGGTGTGTACTGACGGACGTTGTTTCACGTACGGCAGTGTCGTTTACTGTGCGGCACCTTCTTCCGAAACGCCGCCGCCTGTCCGTCATCGATTATTTCGTGGAATAAATAAATGGATAAGACGAGATTCATTGCCCAGGGAGGGTGTATATGTGTGTACGAACGTGACCCAAAGCACAAAATGAGGAGAAAGTCCGCACGAGCACGATTCATTTTGATAGCGAGCCGGGCCGAATAAATAAAAACAGAACCGATAGCCGGAAACAGATAGCCAATAATTGAATGGGAAGCTCGATTGATTTGGAAAATAACATTGTATGTATGTGTGTGTGGGTTAGTGGGTGTACTCTTCTATACATTTATTACCGTAAACAACTCTGACTAAACTAAATGGCGAATAAACCGTTTCCGGTTACGTGATGCACAAAAAAACCCGCTCCTCCCGGTTGCACTCGGTAAGCAAATGTGGAGTGGAATGCAATCGGCCCATTGCTCATTAACACTAGCCACAGATTATTCCGGTTTCTTTTCAACAGTTGCTGCAAGTTCGCCACAGCCACTGATTGAATGGCGGGAAAAAAGGGGGAAGCTGGAGCTGTGCACCGTTGCACCAGCAAGTGACACAAAACAGGATGAGGTCATTAAACTAATGATCTCATCGCACACACACACACACCCACACTCGTACACACGACCTGTATGTTACCTGCCCATGAAGGGAGGAAAAAAATCCGCCCATTGGAGGACCATAGACGTCTAGTAGCAGCTCTAACTCATTTATTCTTCCCAACTGCAGCTGCACCGCTTGCACCGCCTCCTTTTAGCGAAGAAGAACTCCTTTGCCTACCCTATGCACTGTTTAGCACCAGCGTGTGCAAGAGAGAGACAGAGAGAGAGCTACCGGGGGAATGTATAAAAGTATTCCACCTCGTTACCCATAAGCCGGAAGTGATCCCGAAACGGAACCCGGTCGGCCCTGTCGGGTTTGGTTGGTTGGCCGCTGCTTCATTATAGCCACGCGTTCAGTTCTGTGTGCTCCCTCCGGGGTGGGGGAGGGGAGGAGAGTAGGGCGAGGGAAGATGGCACGAAATGGGTTGGTGATTTTTTAACTCCTTCATTTCCTCACCCGCTTTTCCCGAACCCAAAACGGGGAGGGGGGGAGGGTCAAGGTGCCGCTGTGTTTTGGGGGAGGTGCCGAGTCAACGATTTCAACCCTTGCTGCCTTCCACCACCACCACCTTGAGCATCACACTGTTGCGTTGTGCTTCCTTCCGCGCCTCACCGTGCGGAAAGACAGCTTGAACGGGAAGCGAAGAGAAAAAGGTAGAAGAAGAGAAAAAAAAACAGCCCACTCCCCCGCCGAGGGCGAAAAAGCAACAGCAGTAGCAATAGCAGCAATGACGACGAATGAGGATGAAAAATGAGAGCAAAAAAAATCGGATCTTTTGCTGAGAGGGAAACGAGGTGGGAAGGGAGTTTCACCCGGGTTCGCATAGTAGGCTGAGGAGCATTTCGTTTTGTATTTGTGTGTGTGTGTGTGTGTGTGTGTGTGTGTGTGTGTGTGTGTGTGTGTGTGTGTGTGCGCGCCCCTACTACAACACAGCTGCTGATTTTCCATCCGTTTTGGCTCGGTTGGAGAGACAGCGGGGTTTGGAAGCAAAATGAGGACGCCCCATTCCCCGCCTCCCCGTGCGTCTGTGAATTGCGCTTTCCATCTTTCGCGCTCGTCTTTCATTTTTATGTCCCCTTTTGCAGCCAACGCTCGAAAGAAAGAAGAAAAAAAAACGTTTGCAGGAGGAAAAGCCCGAACGCCCGAGAACGGGACCACGGGCTGGGACAGAGGGCAACTGTTATTTTTCTATCATACTTTATTTACTTAAAAAGGTTTTTTTTATAGCACAGCAGCCAGCAGCATACCCGCGTACCCGCCACACCCACCCAACGTACTGCCGGGCACAGCCCCTGGCCGATCCGTTTTCCCTCTGCCATCCCGTTTGGTCTCACTTTTGCTTCAACCAGACGTCTTTGGATACGCCGCGACTACACGGCCCGGCCCCACTTCGCAATCCGCCAAAATCGCTCTCAAGGTGGTTACTGTCATCGTGCTGGACTTTTTGCTACGTTCTGAAGCTTCTCCACTGTAACATGCTGATTACGCAGTGTGTGTGTGTGTAAGCCGAGACACGAGTGAAGGACGACGGGACTGAGGAAATGTTCAAATTCAAAGCAGAAGAGCAACTACAACAACAAAATCCTACACTCTCCGGGCAAAGGCTCTTCCGTTCGTTTGGCTGTGGCATTCCTTTCGGTTTGGCTCGCTCGTTTCAGATTCGTTCGTGGCGAGCCACGCCAGAAGAAGCACGCTTGAGCACGGAAGTTCTTAATTTTGTGTCACAGCATCCGGGAGCCAAATCGATCAGGGGAATGATTTGTTGGCATGTTTTTTTCTTTCTTTCTCCTTCTTCTATATCGTTTAATTCTCTTGTGTAGTTTAAAAAATCGTACCAAATCTTCAGAGAAAGAGTCGAGAGTTTGTCGAAAAAGAATTGAAACGGGATGTTAAAAATAGGCGAGTATTGTGAGCGTTTTGAGAGATTGAAATTCGAAATTGCTTGCTTTAGTTTGATACATTCGGTCAAAGTGTGATACGTTTGGGTTTATATTACTTATACTTATTCTTTATATTACTTATACTTATACTTATACTTATACTTATTATATAGCTTTCTTATACATATGATCAGCATGTTGTAACATTTTTAAAAGAAACTTATTTGTGATTTTAGAACAAAAATACTTGTCATTCTTGAAGTTTACTATACTTAACAAAAAGGACATTATCAAAAACATAAATTTGAGCGAAAGCCAATTTTTTATTTTTCGTATTTTTATATTAATTAATTCGTATTTTTTATGTGAGACACAATTGAGAAGTCTTGGTTATTCTTCTTCTTCATCTTCTATTTGGCGTAACGTCCCACGCGGACATGCCGGCGTATACAGAGATACATGCGCGCTTTCGAGACTTAATTCATATTACCACGCACAGTCGGAGTTATAGTCAATTCTTGGCTACGGGGGACGACGGTCTATTCCAGGCTTGAACTCATGACGGATATTTTATTATAAGTCGTACGAGTTGACGACTGTACCGCGAAACCATCACCTTATTCCATGTCTTACGCGCCAATTTGTTTCATTTGTCTCGTCTTGATAGAACTCAAGGATACAGAGTTCCCCGTTGTTTGTCATTGTAGTTTTCTAAGGTTTTTTACAGTGCTGGTTGATTATTTATATATAACGATTTAAAAATATGTTAAAAACGATCAATAAATCCAAAATTTTACGTAAAGCAACAAAAAAAAGCACGGGGAACACTGTAAAAATTCAAAAAAGGCTTGTCCATACAAAAATGCATTATCTCGACGTTGAGATTACTCGACTGCAGAGATAAAATAAGTGTGATGCGAATTCATAACATGTTAATAGGCATCGAATGATGTTGTGTTCCATTCCTAAGAGTATAATGATGAAGCAGTCTCTATAAACGTAATTTTAGTTCAATTTTGTTCAACATTGTTGTCATATTAATTAACAAGCCAACCAATTGTACAAACCAACAACGTGGCCTATCCAAGCCAGTATCACCGTCTATTCCTATCATGTATTTTGCAAACAAGCTTCATCAACAGCGTTAAATTCGTTTAAACCATTCGAAACACTCGTCTAGAAAGCAAGCCAACTAAGCGATTCATGTTTTAAACTTCAACAATCCATTTGTAAGATACAAACACCGGCAAAATACTTTCCACCCCTCCCTCCCGCTACAACAGCGAGTTTGACTTGTTCACTCCTGCAAACAATGAAATGATGCTTACAAAGTGACAATGTCAAACCACTAATTTGTTTTCCGTGTTTGCGTGCCAGTGCGCCGTGTGCTCATTTGCTCCACCTCGCTTCAAGTGGTGTGTCTCTGTGTGTGTGTTGCCCACGAGTCCTTCGGCCCTGGCGGAGGATTGTCTGGTGCATGTGGTACCCGTGAAAAATTCTTCATTTCTGCAGCCGAGCACACAAGGCACGAGCGCCACTGCATCATCATCATCGCCATCAGCAGGAGCTAGGCTAGGGATGCCCCGTGTCATCCGTGCTCCCGCCCGCATCCCTTCGGGCGACTTGCGTTCGGTTTGTTTTTATTTGTTTCCATGTCAAATAACGCCCATTCCCTGGGATAAATATTACACACACAAAAAAACGAAACACTTCCCACTCTCTTCGAGAAGCAGGAAGGTTGATAAGGTGGAAAACACGTAAAGGTGCTGTCTGAAGCAAAGAGTCACACCCTGCGCACCAGCGGGGCTTTCCATTTCTGCAATCAAACATCGGTCCCCGGGCTTTTTTCCGGTTTTTGGGAGGGGAGTCCTGATGATGGCTGGCTGTGTTTCTGCTTGTAATGAAACTCGCTGTCGGTTGCTGTTTCGCCGGCCCCCGTGGTGGCCGTGGTGGTGGTTCCACCTTGTCACAGCAGCTCTCGCTCTCTCGGTCTCGCTCTGACTCCGTCTACCGCTCCTTGGGCAAGGTAAACACGGAGGGGCCATCGTAGATAATGGAAAAGGTTGGCCTGCTACCACCGTACCGTGCTTCAGGTAAGTACGGTAGCTGAACATGTGCATTATTAAATACAACTCGTCTCGGGGCTCAGGAATCACGGCTCAACAAGCAGTACCAGTACCAGTACCGGAGCCTTCCAACCCCTTCCAACCGGTGTCGTATCAAGCTTCTGGAAGCTTGCAGACTCATCTTGTTGTGTGTGTGTGTGTGTGTGTGTGTGTGTGTGTGTGTGACTGCTCTGTGCCACTTTCATCGGTTCTCAGCAAACCGAGAGGTACGTGTGTCTCTGTGTGTGTGCAAGTTTGTGATTTTTTATGTGCCGTCTGTTCCTTTCTGCAAACATAAACTCCGTCCAACTCCATTTTAACTTTCACCCTTGCGATGCGATGCGGCCCAGTGCAGGAAGGGTTGAGGCGTTGGGGGGGGATCCTGTCAGAAAGCGGCTAAAAATTGTTCTCAACAGTAATTCCTCTTCTTGCGTTCTTTTGCATGGGTTTTGCCACTAAACCGGCACACACACGGCTAAAGGGTTTTGGGGGAAGTTATTACTTTGTGTAGTTAAGAGACATTTTGTGTTACAAGTCTCGCATGATACCCTATTATGCTGAAAGGAGACACTTTAAATCGTTTTTAAATAATAGCAACACAATTACAGTTTGTGAATGTTGTGTTTAATTATTGCTTTGTAATCTTTAAAAGATACATACTAATTTGTCCCTGCAATAATAAGGATCACTTTGATGATTCTGACTAAAACAGCTCAATATTCCAGTCAGAAATTAAACACAAGACAATTGGACTGTTATCTCCTTCATATTAACAACTTCACTACTGTATTGGTTCAATAAAAATGGATAAAAATGATAACAAATAAAGACAGCACAGCAGCAACATCATCTTCTGCTGCCCCCTTTACTGCACCGTAAAGCTACAAACCAGCTCTGCCTTAAGGTAATTTTCAATGATAACCATACCGCCCGGTGGCCTGGTACTGATTGGCAAAGTTTGCTTCCTTCCCTTTCCCGGGGCTTCCCACTAGCACACCTGCACATGCTCTCCCCAATTCCGTCGGTACCATCGTTTGCATTCCCGATAACTTTGCCCAGGTTAGCGCAAAAGGCTTTCCGAAACAGCAATCCCTTAAAACCCAACGGGGAATCCTGTTTATACCTGTACAGTTTCCAGTAGGGTGCCGGTGGACGGGAACTTGCCGTGGAGGGGCAGAGCTGTAACCGAGGGGCCATACATGGACGACAATGTTACAGCACCATACATAGAAAAGCGGAAGAAATGAAACAAAACCCCAGCTTTCCAACTCACTAGCGGAAAGACAAAGTTTAACCAGACCATTGGGACCAGTGAACAAAAAAAAAGGGGAGCAACAAAAAACTTTATCCCACCACTGTTCTGCATACGCGAGTTCCAATCGATAAAACGGAGTGGTATCCATGTGCCATGTGTGTATGTGTGTGTGTGCCATGACCCACCCATTGCGAGGAGGAGCGCGGTACAACAAGAAGCTTTAAAAGCTGTCGGGTTCGTGTAAGCGACCTGAATTGAATATTTCTCCCAAGGCTCCTTAACGTTCACACGACAGGCGACACAGGCGGCACAGCAAAAACGGGGGACAAAAAGCCGAAAACATCCTCAACGAGTAGGAGCTCCAATTTCACCACCCAACGTCGGATGGAAATTAAATGATTCCCCACAGATACACAGAGGGACTGTCGTCTTGACCGTGCAGTTCGATCGAAGCGGTACGAATGCGGGTCCAGCCATTGGTCCCTTATCCTTAAAGACGCGTAACACCTAATCTAATCCTCTCGTGTCCTTGCTGCATGCCGTCTGGTTGATACGGGACGAACATTCTACGCACGATGCGATGCCCCGAGGGCGGCGGCTCTAGAACCGGATTTCAAACCGGAAGTCCTTCGCCGGAGGATTAATGACTGAATTCCGGTGCCCATGTGCGCATAGTTGACACTGTGTTGTCTCTTTTTTTGACCGAAGAAAGGTTCTTTTATTTTTCTTATCACATGTTTTGTACACATCAAAAAAGTACGTGCGTTGCTTCAAAGATCATTTACCCCAAAAAAAGGTCAAAGCATAGCGTTGGGCGGATGGGAAAATATTCGCGTCATCAATTGCTACCACACTATTCATAAACATTTCGTTCTCTCCCATCTCGCCTTCCCATCCCTTTGCCGATCTGAAAATCAACGAGAGGAAGGGATCAACTCCACAGATAGTGTCGACCGACTGACGACACTGTGGGAGCTTAGTTTTATGGAATCTCGGCAGCACGGGGCAAACAGCAAGGCGAGAGACCGACAAACAAAAAAAAAGCTCGCGTCACGTCACCACCATAAGCATTCCGGTCACGGTTGAATGCGCTGCCAAGCATCGCCAAATGATTGATGACAGTCATTCATTTTAATACAACTCTAAAGTGCACACAAACGCCCACAAGCTTTAGCACACACACACACACACGCACATCCTCCCGGAGGACACCCTCGGTGAGGGCAATCTACCAAAACCCGGTCGGATGTATCGTTCCGACGAGCTATATTGCTCGTGTGTTGGCTGTTGTTGTTGTTGTAGCAAAAACCTTCCCCCGGGTACGTTATGCAATACCCGATCGATGAAGCGAGCTGGAACTGGACTGG
The DNA here is from genome assembly GCF_016920715.1 of Anopheles arabiensis. NCBI lineage: Eukaryota > Metazoa > Arthropoda > Insecta > Diptera > Culicidae > Anopheles > Anopheles arabiensis. The sequence goes on from NC_053518.1 coordinate 13,231,956, forward strand.
GAGTGTTCGTCCACCCAGCTCCCAGGAATATATCACCCTCCGCTTATACCTCAACCCACTCCACTCGACCGTAAATCGACCTTTTTCGGAAGCCTTAGTGCGTAGGCATCTTTCCGCAAAAACCAGCCGATCCCTTCCCAGGCGGTAAAGCATAAGAAGCGTCTATCGGTTTCCCGGGAAGAGCAACTCACGTGTCTATACACACGTGTGTGCATGTATGAGTGTGTGCGTGTGTATGAAGGTAAACGGTTGCCTCATTTGCGGTGAGGGCAAAATAAATCGGCATGAAATCTAATTGAATGTTTCACATTTATCGGTTTTGCTTGATGCTGCTGCTGCTGCTGCTGCCGATTGCAGACTTCAATCAGTGTTAGGCCGATGCTGTACGTGGGGTTAGGTGGTTGTGGCGGAAGTTGTTCGCTGAAAACGGGCAGCATTAATCATATAAGATACAATAAATCAACAGCTGCTGAGGGCGAGCCGGGCGAGTGCTTCCGGTGCCGATATTGTAGCCTGAGGGCCCGCACATTGGCGTAGCCTGGTTTCCCGTTCCAGTCGAGATATCGAGAGGATGTACAACTATTTCCGAGTTATTTAATTTCCATCGTAAACTATGCTTGCTTGCAAATAGGCGGAACGTAATTGCTCGAATCCCTTTTGAAGGATCTGTTTGGAATCTGGCGTGTCTTATGATGGGCGGTTCGAAACACAATTTGTGGAACAACAGGGAGTCTTTCAGTACATTCATTCTAAGGATTGTTTACATATTGTATGTAAAACTAAGGCTCTGAAGTTGTAACTTCAACATGGCCGTTCTTAATTGAAATTAAATAAATCTTAATCCTCTCGAATATCCTTGCGTGGAACAACTTACTCAACAAATCCAATCAATTCAACATTAAGAAACATAATATCCTAAATAGCCAATTTTTTTTATGCAGCCAACTTTGGCACACTAAAGATCGCTGCTTGAATTCGCCTTTTGCAGTAGTAAAACAGCATTAAAGTTACAGGTAGCTCTTTTAAATAGTGCTTAAGCAGCTTCCTTATAACACGGTGCTAGGGATTATTTGTCTTTGTGTTTTATTTTCAAGCAAGGCGTCATTAATGCCTTAAACAATTGTGTTAACACGATTCGTTTTATTTAATTAGGTGGATGTATATTTTAAAACTCTAAATGTTCTTGAATTTCACATAAATTCAAATATTTAACTTAAAAAAACATAATCACTTCATTCAATCTTCCTTGTTCAATTTACAAAAGTCTTTAACACTTTGACAAGAGCCACCTTGTACCGATGACATGCATTAAAAAGCTTTGAAGTTCCGCCAAGTTCGGTATACCTTCTTAAAAAATTATCGAGTTTCATCGCGAACCATACACTAATCAGTCGCAGAGTGTACCAAAGAGTACCGTATGTTTGTTTAAAAGCTTTATGGTTCCACCAAGTACCGCTTCATCTCTTAATCACCCACAAAGTAGGACATCGAAATGATTATTCGTTAAACAGCCCCCAATCATTTATAAAGTACGAGCTGGCTTTTTGGGATGATTCTTCGAGTATGATGGTTGAAGCTATGTGTTTTTTTTAGGAAAACAATAGAAATACAGTGAACCCTCTCTTATTTCACACCTCTCCAATTTGAAAAACCTCTCTTGTTTGAACGTTAAATATACAATACCTTTATTTCCGGTACATTTTTGTCCCTATAATTTCTAAGGAAAACCTCTGAAATCTGTATCCCTCTTATTTGTGTATGGTGTTGCCATGGTTGTTGAATGATGTATACTCAAATTGGCAATCCTGTTCGCAGATTCGTATAGCAACAGTTAAGGCTGCATACTAAATGTTCTGTTTCTTTCTTGTTAGTATGGACCTTTCATTCACTTTCAACATCTGTAATTTGAAAAACCCTCTAATTCGACAGTCCCATCGCCTCTCAAATAAGAGAGAGTTGACTGTAAACGAATTTCTAAACTCATTATTGATGGAATGTTACATTCAGATTACTTTCTCCACTGTATTTGCAATAGGTAATGCTTTCCCTATTAATCATCTTTTCCTGTAGTAGGCTTATTTCCAGCCTTGAATTTTACGATTTCATGCAGTTTTTAATGAAGAGTTCAGCCAATTTGTTTATAATTTGCACCATACTTTTTAAGCATGATTGAAGACCTACAATTTTCAACCTAGCACCAATTCATGGCGTGGTCTTTCAGATTAGCTGTTGTATGATTAAATTTCGTTTGCAGAAGCACCACTATTAAATCAATATTTATTACTGTATTTATTGTTTTGTTCAAAAGCATTCAAATTAATTCCGTAATACAACATAGAATTTAAAAAAAAACTCTTCCTAGTGTTTTATGCTGTACCTTATCAACATGCAAAGTTCCGCACAACCTATCTTTGTAAAGCCTGCGTTACAGACCCAGTGAATTTGATCGTAAAATTTTGGGTTTTTGTGCTATATTTCAATAAATTTTTATCAGAATATGGCTTTTCGCACACTATTAGAAAGGATATTTAATTTTCCAACTATCTGAATTATAATTTTTTACTACAATTCAAACTTGTACTAGCACAGGTCGAAAGGAAAACTACTTATAATGCCTCCATACAGATATTTTACTGTAAACTTAAGTTAAGTGAATCCATTTTTAACAATAAAAAAATAGAGCAATTTGATTCGAATTAAACCAAAAAAGTAATGACGCCCTTTCGAGTTTAGCTTAATAATAGCTCTTTAATTATAGTGTACTCTCCCATCGGGGAGGGACTTCCGCATAGCCGAAGATCGTTCCCACTGGGCACACACAATTCCCCATCCATCCTCCTGCTGGCTCCAAAGTGGATCGATTATCATTTTTACGCGATTAGTTCGGCCACTGCTCGATGAATGGAAGGATCGAGTGAGTTCCCGTCGATTATGTCATGCACGGGATGGAAAGTGAATGAAGTTCGCTGTCGTCGTTACTCATTCTACTGCCCACTAGCTAGTGGCCTTTCTTGCTGCTCTATCTCCCTTTCTAATACGCAATCACCACACAAACCTACGCACCGAGGCGTATTAATTATGATGTAGCAAATGAATAAATAGAGCGTGTAATGCAATTAATTGAATGGGAAACCGAGGCCGAGGACAACAAACTCACCAGCAAGGGACGATTTTATGTCGATGATGAAATCGCACTCTGACCAATGAGTGAGTGTATGTGTGCGTTGGGGGGGGAGAATCTTTTTGCTGTCAATTGAGATCCTGCCCGGTGACTTCAGACAACTTCAAACGAGAATGACATGACATCAAGCAAATAACTGGGGGAATTCCAGGAACGTGCACACACTTGAGCACAAAAGCAACTGTCCCCGCTACAGCAGGGCAAACGGGGAGACGTATCTGGCAATCTCTTAATTCTAGCCCAAGACTACACTGGCTGCGTGCTATCCACCGTTGCTATCGCGTTGATTAAATTTGTGCCAATTTATGAGCATTACCAAGGTGTTGGAGCGCAAAGCAAGAGAAAGGCTTGGAGCGGATAGAAGCAAACGTTCCATATGCACACTGGCCAAGTGCATGGCTCAAGTTGCTTTATTTTTCTCCTCCCCCACCCACTGCTGTTCACATGCAAAACGGATGCTACCGCCAGTGCACCTGCCCCACTGGCAACCCGGCAAACCAGCTGTGGCCGGAAGACAAAGAAATTCGCTATCCTTCTCTTTTGCGTTCTCTTTTTTTCCACCTGTTTGTTGTTTTTTTTGCTCCGCTTTTCCCACAATACACGGTTTATTGCAGCTCGTGGGACGCAGCTTTCACTGCCATCCTCACCCCAGAGAAGTGAGCCATGCTGAATTTCCATCCCACAAACAGCGGCCATGCATGGTGCACCTTTCGCTCGGAGCCTACCAGCGGAACGCTTTACGAGAAAAAGAGAGACATAGAGCATTGTCCTGGGATGGGAAAAATGTAGCTCAAAGAAAACCTTGCACCGAAGGACGCTCAACCATTGGATGAATGGTGGCGCGGGGGCGGCGGTTGCGAAACGGGCACACAAAACTCCAACATATCGCGCTCACACATATCGTAAAGACTTTCCAACTGCTACTGCCACCGATGATGCTGCTGCTGGTGCGCATACTTTTATGATTCGTTTTGTTGCGTTTTAGTGTGTACGGTTTGCTTTTCTTCCCACGTGTCCCACTTTTTATCACGGACGGCAAAGCTTTCATTAGTTTGATAGGATTGTGTAAGCTGTTGTTGCTGTTTCTCTGTGTGTGTGTGCGCGCCCGTGTTTGTGGCTTTGAATGCAGCAAACTTTCGTCCTTGGTGATTTGTTTCTAGTTTGTTGAAAAGAGAAGAGCTTTAGCTTTCTCTACCACCTACCTTTAGCAGTGCCACAGTACGCCACCGTCCGCTTTTGGGTTTAAAATAATAGCACGACACGCGATTGTTGACAGAAAAGTTTCAGGCTTTAGCAGCAGCTTCAAACAGAGATCATGGGAAAAGTGACAATTATTTGTCGCAAGGGTTTTTGGTGCGCTTTGCGGCAAATGGCCTTCGAAGGGAGACATTTGCTAGAAGATGTTTGAAAAAATGGCACAGTATATGAAATGCTGACCATGGGTTGGACCACAAAGGGATAGTCAAATATTTTAGAGTTGATCGTGAAAAAACAGCTGAATTGTTTAGTTTATAAATCACAATGGCTGACTGCATCAGGCGTGTTTCATCCAATATTTATGTAGTGTAATGTATTTATGAGCTGCAAGTGCATTGAATTCGTGCGTCTTCACCGTAATGGGTTCAATAGACCCGTAATGCGTATTTCTGAAATTAGTTCTTAATACAGGGTTTCCCACGATTTATTGGTCAGTTCCCATGATTTTTTGGTGCGTTCCAACTATTTTTTGGTCGTATCCCATAGAGTTTTGGTTCGTTCCCATAATTTATTGGTATTTTCCGATTGGATATCAATACAATTGGACCAAAAAATTCTGGGAAACGACCAAAAAATCGTGGGAACGCATAAAAAAAATATGGGAATCCACGAAAAATTGATGGATTCCAACCAATAAATCGTAGGAAACCCTGTAATTACCGGTTTCTAGTGGTTGACCTGTTCACATTTATATTAATTTGTTCCCATCTTTGCGGACACTCGACATATCCACAAAAATGTCACCCTCAAAAGTGCTCAAAGGTGGTTTGTGGCTAAAATCCTACCCAGATCAGTTGACCCAGAACTATGATGAACCTTGTTGTTGTCCGTGTGAAATCGTTCCATTGATTTTAAAAATATTAGCATCATCTTGACGTCAGCTCTTAATAGCTCAATAATTTATAAATGGTGTAGAATAGTAGAAATAGTAATATTTGGTTTACTGGCCTCGAAAACAAGAACAGGAAACAAACGACAGAGCAATTTGGTCACAATAAGGAATGAATTTAATAGTTTGATAAAACACAACTGCCATATCACAATAAGATTAGTATTTTCAACAAACCAGTTAAATCAATGGTTTAATGAAAGCACCAATTTAATATGTGGTTGCATTCCCAAGAAACATTTCCTACTCCTTTTAAACTTAAACATGTCTAACGAATGCTTTCTTGTGAGTGTATTAAGCCAAATCGCTTTAAAATGTCTTTTGAAGATGCTTAACAGTTTTTAAAGTTGTTAAACCTTTTAAACGGTCTGAAGACGCTTGTAAGACTGACTGTTAAAACTAACATGCATTGAAATACATCGGAGTGCTTTATCATATTGTGCTCTGAATTTCATTAAACCACGTAATCAATTTTGTCCGGAATTAGAAGCAAGATTTTATATCACAGAATCTTGTGATTAACAGAAGTAAATTGTGATTAATTGCATAAACATATTTTCTATGTAGCCTCGTTCTGCCGGTTTAGGAAGACACCGACATCCAGAATCAAGAGTCCAGACCTTAAACAAGTTTAAAACTAAAAACGTGTAATGTGCGTGTGTAAATTTGAAGATTATAAAAGGAATTTTGAGGCTGTCCGATATATGAATCAAATCGTCCGTAATTTGAAACATGAGCTCGAAACTGTCCGGAAGGAGAATTAAAATATCCTTGGAGTTTTATGATGCTTTGCAATGTTTCGAGTAAAATTATTGGAAACCTTTATTTTTTTCTCAAATGTAAAAGGTTTGCTTTAGCAAAGTAAATAATACAGAGGTTTGGTCGATTAAAATGGAATTAGTCAGAAAACATTAAATGCCAAAAATGTCTTAAGTGTACGTAATTTGAAGCAGTACGATACTACAAAAAAATAAACGGAAACTGAACCAAACTATGCATCCAATGCATTAATTAGTTGTTCAAATGCATGTTATTTTAGATATGTTATGAATACAATGTTTTATTTCTTTATTTATAATAAAGTTTCCCTAACCACAGTAATACTGTCTGCTTCACAATTTTTACAGCTTTTAGAATTTATCAATTTTTTTTAAATGTTTTAAATTAGATGTTAGGTTCCTTATTTTTGTGTGTGTGAATATTAATTAAAATGATATATAAAATGGTTAAAAGTACCAAAAATTGTACGCAATAAAAAAAGAAAATTGGTAAGAGTTTTTTCTATTAGCATCAGTTTCATTGCCCCCACACCCGTATACCCCTCTCGTAAATAAACCTCCGGTCCTCAAAATCTAGTAAGTGAAATTGCACTGAAAAAACGCAACCACCCCGCAGTGGCTGCAAAACTAAAACGCTTGCGGCCAGCGCAAATTGGTTGGCAAACCAAAAAGTGTCCCACTCGGTGCATCCACCCCCCTCCTCCACTGGCCACCGCACTCTTCACCACTGCCGTACTATCCAGAGGCGGGGGAACGGTGCTCGGTTTGTTTATGTTTTAATTATTTTAATGAGTACACTTAGTGCGCCACGGACACAATGGGCAAACGGGTGCCGGAACACACGCGCCCCGATAGTGCCCCAGCGGAAAACGTGCGCCACTGTTTGGTGCTACGCAAAACACACACGTACACGTACACAAGCACAGTTCACAGCTTTGGGCGCAGTGGGAAAGCGCAGGTGAGAGCAGCCCCACCCACCAGGCAAGTGGCCGGACAAAGGCTGCCATATTTGCTCCGGTGGATCAGATAAATGTGGCACTTGGTGTGGTAATTGTTCCATAAATTTGCTGCTTCCGCCCATATTGGCTTCGGTTTGGCATAAATCTTACGGTCCGTTTTCCCTCACCCCGCGCACGTTCGATTCGGCGGGGCTGATGCCACCGGGGCAGCAGCACCACTAATGGACGACAAAACTGAATGCCGAAGCTGTTAAGTTTAACGCGCGTTTGGTTTACAGTGGCAAAACTGCGACAAACACGCGGCGAATGCTGGGGCAAGAAGTGTCACGTCAGCTGCTTGCCTGCGACATGCGACGCATTTTAAACGTGTATAATAGACTTGCGCTGTATTATAAATCCCATGCTTCATAAAACACGCTCCAACGTGCGAGGCGCGTTCGCCGTATGTAGGTTTCAGTTTCTGCTCGAGGCGTTTGCCATCTAATGAACGAAAGCACACTCAAACACACACACACACACACTCACACACACTGCTCTCGCATCCGTTCTGGTGAGGTGAAAACTCCTAGTCCCATCTAAACAAATGTCACCCACGGGAAGGAAGGCTCAGCTCATCCTGCGAACCCGGGAGGACCGAGGAAGGCAGTGGTGGGTATATGCCAAAGTAAAGATAAAACAGCTCCAGGGGAACGGAATGCGAACTGTGCTCGAGTTTGTGAGCGCCTGCTTGATGCGTCCCTGATGTCGCTTCCATCGAGAACAACGCACACCGGGCGGGAAGATACACATCACCTAGTTTCAAGCAGTTCGTTAGCCGCAAGGTGCCGGTGGACGAGCTCGGACGAGCTCGGACGGCCCCGGGCGCTGCGTCCGAAACAGTGGCAAATGAAAATAGGGATGCCACAATATCCGGGTGCGTCCCGGCCCGGCAGGGGATGTGGCGGGGTGCGAGCGCGTCCGAGGTACCGGTCTTACGGCTAATTAAGATCCCTGCTCTTTGCCACCCCGGATCCGGATTCCGGTCGTGGTGAGGACGGTGCTGGTGGGTTGTTGGTTGGGCGAAGTTTCGAAGCATTGCTGTGGCAGATGAGGTCCAGTTTTTTTTAAATGCTTCAAGTAGTGCCGCGGTGGTGCAGTTTTAGCACATAATTTGCTTGTTTAAAGTAAGATAAGAACTGACTGAGTAGGATAAAAAACAGTAATATGGGTAAAGTGAAACTAATTGAATGAAATTATATGAACAAAGTGCACTTTAAAAGTTCTTGCGACAAGAGAGGATGAGCAAATATCATTTGAAATGTGGAATAAATCATGACAATTGATGGTACTTCTATCATACCTCATCATTACTTTTACCGCCCCATTGAGCCCATTAAGGCTATAGTTTATCTTTTTCTTGCAAAATGTTTAGCTAGATGAATAATTGGACTTATTATAGATTATCAAGGGTTTTTAGATTACTTTGCTTTTAAAACTATTAAACTCCTTGCCCAATTTATTTTTTTTAAATTGCCCAATTTACATTTTCGAGCACGAATAACCGGGAATTCGAGATATTTACATTCAAATGGCACCTTAATCTTCCCTTAAACTGCACCAGTTTATGGGACTTTTAGAACAAGCCCTTTTAAATTAACTGTGATGTGGCTATTTTTTTGAATTTTCCTGAATACTTTCAGAAATATTTTTTTCAATCCTAATTACATGTAGACATTTTTTATATAAAAAACCACCGAATTTTCACCAAATAACGCCGCATGAAATGTGCCTCCTATTTGGGCCAAATATTAGAGCAAATGAAACCAAAATGAATTGGCCGCTATCATCATCCAATAGAAGAAGGTCAGCTTCACTCACATACGAAATTTTCTACACGGTTTATCACGCACAAATCCACAGTTTTTGGTGGATCTCGAGCAACATTCTAGCAGATCATGTTAAAACATTTAGTACAAATGTCTCTTGGGTAGCGTTTAGCTACTGCATTAGGCACATCATACTTTATTCCCATAGTAGAAAAGAGTTTTAATTATTGAATCGGACAAATTTACACACGCAAATTTGATTGCTTGGGAAGCCTAAATGAACGATAACATAATTACTCTGCAAAAAATAACCTGCATCCGAACGTCAATAATGCATTGAGTGTGGATACAAAAAAACAAAATTGTCATTAAGTGTATTTTTGTCCATTTTAAATTTGAATGTAAATTCAATAATGATTTTATTCAGCATTCTCCACGGGGAAAATTTCAATTAAGTATAATAAAGTTTCGACTACAACCCGATTATCAAATTATACGGTACATCATAAAAGCCCAAATTGGATTAAAATCGCATATCTGGACCGTTTGTGAGTCAATGATACTCATCGTGATCATTTTGAACTGTGGTCTTATTACTGTGGTTTAGCTAAATCAAGTAAACCCTCGTGGAGTCTTCTCTTCTTCTTCTTTGGACAACGACCATTGTCGATCTAAGACCTACCCCCCTCTCTTTATACCACTAGCGGGGCTTGGCTGTCAGTGACTTATTGGTTACCATAACAGGATAGTCAGTCAAGTCCAACGTATGGGTGCACGGACTATTAGGGGCTTGAACATGCATGAAGTGCATGTTGTTAAGTCGTACAAGTTAACGGTTGTACCACCAGACCAGCCCTCATTGCGTCTAACAATTCTTAAAATGTTATATATGTACGTTTCAACCAAAATAAACGAAGACGGTTGAAAACATTAATTTTTCTAACGCTTAATTCTATTCTTCAGATAGCTTACAATGCTGCTAGAAGCTTTATTTAAGCCTTATGACAGCAATACCTTAATATCCCTAGCACACTGTAAAAATTCATCTCCTTTACTGGTCGTAGTAGCTTCAACAACTATTATAAAAAAGCACAAGTCAACGACAAGCACCGGTACCGGTAAACTGCGCCTGCCAGAAGGCGTCGTACATTTAACGTCCAATTCTAAAGGGAATATCAACTACAGTAAAAACTCCGCAATGCTAAACCCAATGCAAGGTTTTTTTTAGTTGTTTTGTTCGCTGCCATACAATGTACCTCGTTGGCAATGTATGTGTTACAGCTGGTGAATAGTTTAACCATACACCGATATTACCGGCATGCTCAGAAAGTTAACTCCCGGAAGGAACAACGCTTTCCACCTTCGAGCCCAGCTGAGCGATATTGAAAAGAAACTATTAGGAAGTGTCGGAGTGTAATGGGGGACAAACTATTGAAAGGAGAACCTGTTGCCGAATCTGTTGCGTCCGACCGTACCTCGGTGCGGGAAAGTTGGAGTTACTGCCGTATAGAGTACAATCAACGCACAAAAAGCCAACACCTTCGATTTGACAGTTCAAGAAGCCACACTCTAGCGAAGGGGACAATGCGCAAAAGGCTTTAAAAAAGACAACAGCTTGGTTATCTAAAGGACACACTCTTTCACACTGTGACATGCATAAAAGGCTCGGCTTCGAATCAATGGTTCTGTGTGACTATCCTCGAGATGCTGTGGTAAAGAGCCTCCTTCATAACGTTTGAACCCTGAACAATAACCTCTTGCACACATACGCACACAACCACACCAGAAGCTTAGCAAAAGGTCCCCAGGACTGTCTTGAACACGTCAGGTACGGTATGCGAGTGTTTTATTACTACATGAAACAGCTCTTCACCTCTCAGCCCCACACTGCTGCTCCTGTTCGTCTTTCGGTTGATAAAGAATCACGGCAGCAAGCATCACTCCTGGCACCCGGGCACGTCTGTCCCTCTGGGGACAGCTCTTCGAACCATTATAAATAGCTCATTGGCTCTCGATTAGATTCGATTGGTTTCCTCCACCCCGGGGTCAGTGCCGGGGTCGTCGAAATCGGTGCTCAATTGCCCAGTGTCTTCAAAAAAGAGGGGGCCACCGGAGGAGGATCCTCATAAATCCACTCCAGGACGCGTCCTCTTATTTTTTACCCCTATTCTTTGGAGGAAAGAGTGCAGCCAAAGTGGCAAAGGGTGTGAGGCGCATCTCAATGTTCCGCCTCTTCTGTCCTTTTGCTGCTGTGTCGACCCCGTCTATCGATTATACCCTCAAATAACCCATCCAACCAACCGTCAAGAGTCATCCATCCCGGTGATGCCCACTTTATCTCAGTCGGTCGGTCGGGGCTCGAAAGCAACGCAACAGGAAGATATTGTGCCAGCTTGTTGCGCTCCGTAGCCTTTGCTGAGAGCCCTGTTGCATAATGGCCAGCAAACTTCCACACACACACACACAACGTTTTTGTATCGATACACCGCTGTGGACCAGTGGGCTGGTGTTTCTACCAGAATGATGAGCAACAGCCAAGAGAGCAACATTCCAAGCCTGCCGGCATTAAAAGCCGCCCTTGGCTTCGGGGTTGGCATAGTTTCTGGCTGGCAGCGTTCCAGCAAATCCTTATCAACCTATCCACCGTTCCTTCTTATTTCCGGCAGCGTATTTTTAGCAAATTGCAGCCAATCTTCCACAAATAAACAGACACCGGACTCTTGCCAGTTCGGACGGGGAGGGTGGTGGTGGCAGCAGGAGGGATCCCCAGGCCGGACCGGCATTCGTCGCCATTTAGTTCCCCGGTAATGGCTGCCCGGGGTGTACGTGGCTCATATTTATTGCGCCTTCACGCGAAAGTGCTCCCGGGTTTCGGGAGCCTCAATGCTGCGCGGTCCTCATCAGCTCACTGTTGCCAAATATCTCCACCCAACTAACAGCAACTATCGCGCGCTGCCTTACGCTGCCTGCTACTGCTCGGAGCTCTTCCGCCAGCCACCAAAAACCCAATCCCGGCTTGGCATTAATAATTTAAGCCCGTCATATTCAGTGAATGTCTCACACAACACCGCCGCACGAAAGCAAACACACACACACACTCTGGTGGGCTGCTTCACCCGGGCCAGGATCCAGATTTTTTGCACCTCGATGACATGCGCGCCCCAAACTCACACACACACACACACATAAACACCACACCCAGTGTCCGGACACCGAGAGGGGAGTGGTGGTAAATGGTAGCACGAGCGCACAAAAGCTCAGCATCCCCCAACCAAAAAACCGGACGGCTTACCACATGAGTATTATTACACTGGTACACGGGGTGGCATGAATAAATAACGAATCCGTTTAATGTTGTACCCACCCCCATCGCCGCGCCGGCTGCTGCTCGTCGTCTTCCGCGTTTTCGCCTCTTCCCTTTCAGCAACCAGCTCAGGTGCGTTTTTCGGTCGGTCGAATACGTTTGAGCTCTGGCACACACAGCGCCCTGCGCCCTGCACGATCCATCCAGGCGGCGGTGGTGGTGGTGGAAAGCGAGAAAGGTTCCAACGGTTCCCTCGCCCACACTGGAAAAGGAAAGCCGCCTGGCATGGCATGGTGTGTCCTCTGCCTCACAGCGTGTGCAATGCCAGTTCGGGGTTCTCATTCGATTTCAACCGGGCGTGTAACGCCAGAATGCGTAGAAATTTTCGGAGCTTAGACGGGTGACGTAAGCATACGGTGAGGCTAGGAATGTTTTGCTACCGACCGTCGAGAAAAGCCACATACACGCGCGCACGGTACGACGCTAAGCTCTTCAATTTGTTTCGGTATCAAGAGTGTTTTGGTAAGCGAGTACATACACACGGTGAGATTGTGGGTAAGCGTGGGACATAATTATTCATAATTAAGGAATGAAGTTAGAAGTAATAAATTTCAAAACCGCGTAGAAGAAGCTCATAAAAAGCGAAATGAGCTTTGGTAAAAAAGAGAAATCGCTTCAAGCGGTGGGCTCGTCCGGGATTTGAACCCGGGACCTCTCGCACCCTAAGCGAAAATCATACCCCTAGACCAACGAGCCCGTTGAGAGAGGAGGCGCTGTGTACGCATTATAAACACTGGCTCGTACTCAATTCGTGTCACCGAACACTGCTCGACCAGTTGTGTACCGTTCGATGTACGCGTGTGCTTCAGCATCTTTTCGAGAGAGCGGAGCACTGCACGAAATGCGTCGGTGCGTGAGAGAGTGTGCGGCCGCGCGCGTACACAAGAGAAGAGCGCGCCCGTGCGTTGTGGAATGCGTGTGCACAGTGTGCAAAACACATGTGAAATGGTGGACACATTTTATTGTTTTTCCAGTATGTGTTGTTTCATTAATACTCTTTGCTTATTTGGGTCTATTTAATTTCAAAATGAATTTCGTGTAGAAATGATATAAAAAAAAACACATATTAAATTCAACATTTTTGTCAAAAAAAAAAAAAGTTATTACCCGTATGTTTGATATTTCAATTGATTTTATTATTATTTCACTATCTACGATCGAAAAAAAACACTGCAGTAAAATGAGGTATATTATTGTTGTTTCATCGTCTTCCTGCAACCTTTCCTTTGACAAACGACTGCAGCTTGTTTATCATTTTAACGCGCATAGTTTCAACGCGGCCAATATCTACCGGATCGCTGTAAAAATGTTCCAGCCCCACCAGTGAGTGAAAAATGATTCTACTCCGTTCCCGATTAAGCTGATTGTTGCGTTCCAGGAGCTTGTACAGCATTTCATATCCACCAATCGTCCCAAATTGTTGCCCATCCTCTTGCAGTGCTACGAAAAAATCTACCAACGAACCCACCACATCCGCATCCATCTGATACGTATCGTTTGTGAGCCGCGCCATATCGTACGTTCCATTTAGTGCTCGGTAGATTCGGGCCGCCTCCTCAATGTTGCCCCCCTGAATGTACTCCACACACAGTGCCTCCTGTGCCTTCCGGCCCGCTTCCCTTTCCTGCTCCAGCAGACGCAGATTGTCGTTCAGCCGTCGTTTGAGCTGCTGCAAGCTGTTGCGCAGCCGTTCGATCTCAGCCCGAAAGCGTTGCTCAACTTCGCGTTCCAGATTGTCCACACGCCGCATCAGATCGGTCAACTCCGACTCTTGCTGCGCCTTGAGCAGCTCGTAATGGTTGGCCGATATGGATGGCTTCTGCATAGAGCTGTAGCGAGTGAGCACATCTTGAATCGAGACCTTAAACTCGCCCAACTTCCGGCTACATTCGTCCGTGGTGGTTTGTGTTGGGCTGCTGGGATTCCGATTGAGAGGGCGCTTGCGGGAAGATTTACGCCCCTCGATCACCTTCGTCAGCTGCACCAACTCATCGATGTCGGTGTGCGATATTACGCACTCATCGGAAGGTGCAAAGAACTGTCGCTTTACTCGGAACGAAGCATAGCTGTCTACGAGCACCAACAACACTACGCAAAATAAAACTCCTTTGCACATGATTAACGACGGACGATTTTATAGCGACTGAATCGATGCAGTTTACGCTAGACTCATCTCGTCTTGATAATAGGCAGCGCCTTTATCAGCTGTACAGCATGAATTATGGTTAAACACATACATTCACGTATGAATACATGTTTCATGTTATGTGAAACACAGACAATATTATTACGATGAGGTGGGTAATCTCCATTCAGATTAAAAGGGAATTCCCCATTTAATGATTGAAGAAGATGATGAAATTAAGACAAAGAAAATTATTGTACATATCTGTATTAGCGTAGACGGTAAAAAAACTTCATACCGGGAAACAAGTATGAAATAAATTGAAGTGTCTTTTTTAATGCTAGAACAAGCAACTGTATGAAATTTATGGCGTTGAACAATATTTTTTGCGATCTCGAGGTTTACAACCCAAAAACGTCATCATTTTTGACACCTAGATATCGATATTCTCATTGAGTTTTGTGATACTAGCTTTACTAACGGGCTAGTCTCGTGGTGCAGTGGTCAACTCGTACGACTTGACAACATGCCCGTTATGGGTTCAAGTTCCGAATCGGAACCGTATTCCCATACGTAGGAGACAGTGGTGCATACACCCCATAGTGGTGCAGACATGTCTTGATCAAAAACGGTTGTTTGTATCATGAAAGAAGAGGGAGAAGAATTTTACTAGCCAATTTCTTATGTGCACGTTGCCTAGTTGTAAGAGTTCGCTATATCTAGAAAAATGATTGTCATTTATTATTCATTATGTCGGGTTCATGTTGGTACACATGCACCAAAATTGTGTACCGATCACCATATTTAAACCTCAACCCCATTATCTGGCTTGAATATAGCACAATACAAATATTCCAATAATCATGACGTCATTAATTATCTTAGTTTTTAGAAAACCTCCAACAAAAAACACCAAAAAATGTAAAAGTCTCCAATAAAAGTCCCAATTGTCCATCAAGCTGTTCCTCAAAGTATCTTTCAATCATTCAATAGTGGAATCAAATTTGACGAGATTCCAAATTCCATATGAACCTGTTACTATTCAACCGTATGATACAGAGCATAATTTAATCTTAAGGCTTTTTATGGCAAATGAAATATGCAATTCAATATAATTTTAAGGATCAACAGTTAGTACTTACAGATTGATGAATTCGCTATCAGCATCAGCACGATGATCCACTTGTATATCCTCAACTGTTTGTAGCACTGGAAGTTATGATACCGATTCAGCATAATGATTTTCGATATCATTTTGATCATCTTGATCACGATGATCAGTATCTTCTTCATTGGGTTGTGCGATGCGCTATGTCACTTCCACCGCGAGCAGCCCGTTTGCCAGCCGTTCCCACGGTGCCGCACGTTTTCGCAGGGATGATACGCCGTCGTTGTCGTTCTCGCTACTCGGATATGTGTCCTTATGGTTTGGGTTTCTGGTGTCCGGATCGCTTTCGAGCGATCTTTTGCAACACTTGCAGCGTGCTCCACCTTTCGCCGATGTTGCTACCACAAAACCGGCGTTCCGGCAATGCGTACTCTAAGTCTTGTGTCAGTTTCAATTCTCAATTCTTTGCTTCCCCGTGTATGGCTTGCAACAAGGGGTGTGGCACAGGTTTGTTGGTCCTTAATTCCTTCCGGCCGTGCACGGTGCGGGTTTTCCAGTTCGGTTTTATGCTCGCAACAGTTTGCGTGTGGCCGCGTGCTCGCAGCACCCCCCAACGCTCAATAAACGCGTTGCCAGCGGGTTGGGATGCCTTTAGTTATTGCTGCACTGCAATCGAACCAACTGCTCGAGTGCGGTGAGGCATGTGTGCATCTTCGATTGTAACACGTTGTCGACGGCGTTTGTACAACACACTTGCCAGCCAATTCTACGGATACTATCTACGATCCCGGTTCGAATTCACACAACATGCTTGACCCGGTCGGTTCGAACACTACTGGAAGCTGCTGGGAAAGCGTGTCCTGTAGCTCACTTTAGTAGCGATCAACATTTTAACCGGCCGTTAGCTCGTTACGAGAGGGCAAAACAATCACCAGGCAAACGGATGCGGCACATTCGAGCTGTTTTTTCTCGTACACCCTAGTAACACTAACGCTAGCGCCAGAATGTATGCAACGTGCGATACGTATGTCGTTTTATGACGGTGTAACGGGGTTGGTTTCCGCTTTTCTGTTCAGTTCGATGGTTGTTTAATGGGCGTTCGTTCTAAACGGGGGACACGTCTTGTGCACGGGTTCGTCGGGTGCATGTACCACCCTAGCTCCGTGTGTTTGACACACGAAAATGCAGCTGTTTTTTCAGTACACGCGGTCTCGCGTGTCTAATTCGAGTTGATGTGATTCGCGCTCAGCGTAAGGATCTGCATCATATCTTTATCGCTATTGCTAACAATATTGTTTATAATTAGTTGTGTTAAGTATTACGATACGGTTTAATACTAGTATTAGTGTGTTAGTTTTACGGTAATTACTACTATTATTAATGTTCCAAAAACCCGATATTTATACTATGCGGAATGTGTCCTACTAATATCGCAGAGCGTCGACATCAAACGACATTAGCAGTTGATCGTTCCCTTTCTCGCCCCTTCTTTCAGCAAAGGGATGTGCGTGTCCGAATCCCACTATTTGTTTTTTTTTAATACTTTTGCTTCTCACAGAGAACTCGTCAAACCGGATGGAAGTATAGGTCGAGAAGAAGTGGCGAGCTAATTTGAACGTTTCCGGAAATCGGCAGCCGCCTATTGCTTGCGTTCCACAAACTCTCTGCCTCTTTCTCTCTCTAACACACACACAAACACTTGTGTTTTCGGCAGCTTCCTGGTTTTCGATTTGTGCTTCACACACAATTTCCCGCTTTCCGGTGGGCTGTTGCGCTGGAGTGGGACAGAAAGTACGGTGGTGCATTGGCAAAGGGTGCTGATGATGATGAAAGCTTTCTCTGATTGGCACAAAGAGTGCAAATTTAAATTAAGCGGTTTCTCTCGCTCTCAACCTCCCCTTATCCCGTTTAGTGAAAATATCTTTTTGAAGTTGAGACGAGTGTTGATTGGAAAAGCTGCACCAAGAATGAGCGATTAGAAAATAGTGCCTTGAAGCAGGAAGTAAAGTATGCTCTAGTGGTGCTTCTACAATCCTTTTTTTATGCGTTTATTCTCGTTTACTACGCGCACTCGTTTGCACGATACCGGCTGCACACTTCACCCCGATGGATCCGTGTTCCTTGGCCGTACGGAAGTCGATCGAAGAATGCAATAGGATTCTAGCGATAGCGCAACCGGCTCTCTTACGGAGTGCAATTTGGCTGCAGTTGTTGCGACAGTGCACCCGGCGATTGAAGATTGGTTGCCGACGCTGCTTGTCGACACCGGTGTGTCCACACACACGCGCTGCTGATGTACGGGCGGCGTTCGCTTTCAACTTTTCAACTTGGTGCGATTAATCACAACAACGGCGACGACGTTCGCAAATAGTCGCTTCCGGTGCAACCGTGTATTTGCACTTCCAGCGGTGGCGACGGCAATGCTGTTCGTGATGGCAGTTTTCATTTTTTCCCCCTTTCCGCGGGTCCGGAATGCGTTTCGCGAGCGTGTGCGAAGTGCCCAGACTACTCGTCCGCCTTGCCGTGGAACCGGACCGGAGTGAACGATCGCAGCGAGTGATCGGTCAGGCTTTCGGTGCTACTGATGGCAACGTCGGTTCGGTGCTGCGCTGCGGACATTCGTTTCGATGGCGTTACTGTACGACCGACGATACTGTATTCACGCATTGTCAATGGAACGACGTTTACTGAAAGGGAAAGAAAAGAGGTTGTTTTAAATAGGTTAGTTAATTAAGCTTTAAGGATATAGCTGAAAGTGCGGTAGGGTTAAAACAATATGTATAATAAAGTATAGCAATTTTAAATAATAAAACGAAATGAATAAAAACCAATCATAAACAAAACAATGCAACATTGTAGATCGTCAATTCCTCTCCAGAATAGTTCAAGATATTGTAAGTGTTGTAGAACCTGTTCCTGTCCCCATTGACCGACAACGGTTGTTGAGCCAAAAGAAGAAGCAGAATCTGTTCCTACTCCTGTCATTGAGTTTAATGCTGTAATCATTCACTACATTCAGAGATAGCAGCATTACTATTTTATTAACAAAATGATTTTGAAAAAATTAAAAGCTTTTTTTATTTAGATAGCCATTATTACGGATTATGTCGTATTATAGAAGACATTTGAAGGTTTTGTTTCATGACTAAAGGAATGATTTTGTCTACTGAATGAAGAGTGCTTACAATTAATTAAGGTTTCCTGCAATTCATTGACTGGCTCCAGTATTTTCTTTATTTGTCTTGTGGTTTTTTAATCGTTTTGCATATATTTTGGAGCGGTTCTCGATTTACTAGAATTCTCCTAATGAAAATCAATATACAGTCTTTCCCCGAGCTACGTAAATAATGCGTCCCGTAGACATTCGTGTAATTCGGATTTTCGCGTAAGTCGAATATCACGTTTTGCAGCCAAAATATTCTTGTTTAATATTGATTTTTTATTAAAATAAGTGTTTTTATGCACTTTATTAATTATGTAATTCATTTCGTATAGAGAATTCGGTTCTTTCCGTCTTTTTATTTATTCAAAATATTTGGACAAATTGCAATTTACCTTTCATTTGAAAATTGTTGAAGAAAATTGTACTGATTAGACATATGAACTGTCAAAAATAAAAATTCACGTAACTCGAGTGTCGCGTAACTCGAGATAAGACTGTAATTGAGCCAAAAAAGCATAGGTAATGCACAATAAAACGTGATAAAACAATCAAAAAACCATGAAAAATCAAACTCAAGTTGAGTCAAGTTGAGTCAAGTTGAGCCAAGTTGATTTAAACAAGACTTAAGGGTATCTAACATGTACTAACAAATAGTGTAAAATCACTTGAGTATTTGTAATTACTATTAACTAACTATAAATAAAAGCTACCGCCTTCTGGTTAGCTTTTGTGATAACATAAAGAGGGGCATACGAATAATCCCCTAAGTAGAACAGCATTACATCGACCTATCAAGACCTATCAAGAGAAGATAAGTTCTGGACCTATCTTTAACAACAGATTTTAATAGGTTTAAGTGTAAAGAGATCTTAGTCTTGAAATCTAATCTAACATTTAACCCAAAACATCCGAAATATATTTCCTTTTATGCAACAATCGGAATTGGATTTAAGATTGTAAAAAAAGAAGCAAATATCATTGATTTTCCGTTCTCCTCCAGAAAACAGCAGCAGATAGTAAACGGTTACAAATTGTAGTTTATAGAACGTGCTCGAAGGCTTCATTAAATAGCATCACCGGTGCAAAAGGCAGCCTGTCCACCAGCTCCTGACCCAACGTACAACACAGCACGGACAAAGTGCTCCGTCGAGAGAGGGCAGCTTGACAAGACAAGCTCTGTCTATCCGTTGGAGAAGTACTCCACAGCAGTCGTAGGCAAGGTAACAACGAAGTCTTTCCACTGTCTCGAGGGCAAAATCTAGGGCATGATGTTGAAAAATCGTTCAGCCATTGTTCAACATTCGAAAAGGCATTTTTCCTTCGACCAGCACCCCTACTTTTTCTTTTTTTCCCCATTGCTTGATGAAACGATTCTTCGTTGGCTGTGTTCCGACATTGTTCGGTAGGAGAGAAAAAGGGGAGAAGCTTCCCCTTTGTCGCTCTCTTCAGTTATGATACTGCTCAACCAGCTGCGGTGGGCATGGACGTAAGGATACAGGGAATTGGGAGTTTTGGGAAGTTTACAACTTTCACTGTACCGATTGCTTTTCCTACCAGCAGGATCTACACAAAAAAGACAGAACAGATTTCCTCAGAACAAGCACGACTGCAGCAGAGTGACAGCAGTTTTGGTAAGTAGTTTTATGTTGCTAGCCATACAATCACACACACACACACAATGGAGATTCTAGGATACCCTCTTCTTTGTCGCTTCTTGCACGAGCCTCTCGACGATCCCCGACAACTATGTGTGGTCTTTGGTCGCAAATGGCCCCATTTTGGAACTCTACTGTCTGTCACTTGCCCCCTGCATCCGCTCCAATCCGAGAATGGAAGGACATTTTATCATTGCCTTACCCTCGAAAAAATCCACACCAGACAGAAGGGTTTGAGGCTTTTGGGTTTTTTTTTTTTTGTGTGCAGTCAAGGAGCGCTACCAGACGTTGAGGAGCATAGGTGAGGCCAAAAATGGAAGCAAAACTGTTCAAAAATGGATGATGATGATAATGTTCGTACGGTTCGGTTGCAAGTATCGTGTCAGCTTGCTTCAAGTGTGGCCACCGTATGCTGCACTTGGCCAGGCATGAAAACTGTGTCGAACGTTTGCCACCGAGCGGCCGTCTTCAAAGTAAGACCACTATTTCGGCAAAACACTTTTAGCAGCGACACATCGTACCGGTGGCGTTGCACGAAAATCCGGGTCGGCAAAACAAAGGCAAACTTTGACACTCGGTGAAATTGGCTGGTTATGAGGAAAAACCACAGCTAAGCGGGTAAGGCAGGGAGGTTCAAAATCCGTGTTCGATACCAACTGTTACCATCGATCCGAAAATCCTATAAATAGACGCGATGGCACAAAAAAGCTTCTGTCCTTCTCCCCACACCAAAACTTAACTGGCTGGCTGATGAAAAGTCAGTCGGTTTTGTCGAAAACAATCGCAACCATTATTGGCCATAAATGGACCGCTGACCGGCCAAATGCTCGGCAAACTAGACTTTGCCCTTCCAGTGCCCTTCGTGCTAGCTTGAGGGTACGCTGTGGACGTGATTTTAAAACGAGCCCGGCAGAACAGCGATCGGAAGCTGTGCAATTTTGTAGAGAAATGTCTGCAAGGAGGTATGTCAGCCTCACCTGTCAATGAAATTGTTGCTGTCGGCAGAACGGCAGCACAACGGACGGTGTTGACGGTAATCGTGATTTTAAAATTATGCTTTATAAGACTCTCGGAAGCTTTAGTTTTTGGAGTGATGGTTTATTTTCTGCAAAGGGCTGTTCATTGGGCTTGATTTCTGGGCATAACTGGTTTCAGTAGTATACATTGTCAGATAGACATAGTTGGAGCTAGGTGTAGCTTATAAATGATAATAAGCAGTCGCTTTTTTGTCAATCCCATTTCAAGTAATTTTAAACATGTTCGTAAGATTATCTCAGTATTATTCAAATTGCCACTTTATGAAAAAAAGTTCAAAAAACTAACAATCCTTTTATTAAAGTCTTTTATTTTTCCAACCAACGAGCTGCAATTTCAGCCTGTCAGTGTAACAGTATTCATCATTCGGGTTGTATTCATAGGACAGTTACAGCCCGCCATTTTAAATTTTAGCAATTGTGTAGAAAGAAAGATTCATATTTCAATGGGTTTGATTTTTTTTTCGGGCTGAAATGAGTTATAGTACTTTTATTTAACTTAAAATCGATCCAAACAATATATAACCTTTCTTGAAAATCTTTTTAGTAGTGCAGGCTGATCACGATTATCTAATACAGGGTTTCTCTATCCAAACCAACACGTTAAGCTTCATTTCCAATTTGTAAAATCCCATTACAACATTATCAAATTTTCGTCGACCGTACACACAGCAAACAATGAGAGATCATTCGAGTTTCCATTGCTATTGTTGAAATGTATTTTACGGGATTGAATTTTTTGCTTATGGTGTTGAGTTGACTAGCGAAACCCTGTAATATCATAATAAATTTTTAAATATTAAAATATCTTTAAAAAAATAGTTCCTACTGAGTAAATCGTTTGTGTTGTTTATCAACAGCGGGTCTATCTTGACATATGCGTTGTGGCAGTGTGTGTGAGAGAGAGAGGGACAGGTACCGCCGCCGAAGCGAAAATGGGATAAAACAGAGAGAGTAGGACAAATTCATCCCAAAGGAGCATAGCGTGCAACGGATTAACCTGCTTAAATTAAGTGGAATGACCAGATTAAAACCAACCTATTTCTACCATCACGTCGAGAAGACATAACTTTAGTGCATTTTTTAATACATGAAAGTTTGAATTTCATTAACAAAATTGATGTTCATTTTTTCCACTCCGCGAAAAAAGAGCTTTTTGCTGGATGCACCGATTTCTGCAGAAATAAATCAAAATAATTTGTATTTAGCAGTTATTTTAATCTAAATTCAATATGTTATGATAAATAACTAATGATTGTGCCATACTTCTATGCACAACTAAAACAGTTTTATTCTAATCTGGAATATAATCTGAAGTACGAGTTTTAGATGTTTTACTGAGCCCAAATGCATATCACATAATTAAATTTAATATTTGATTAAACATCACAAATGAAGCTGAGCTTATTTAAATTTCTTTTCACCTCTTAAGTTCCTCATTGATCAAATCGTTACCGCAGAGAATAAATGTTGGAAAATGTAAAAATGTGTCCATTTTTTAAATGATTTTCTATACGACTAACTAAGCATTATCACTGCTTTACAGTGAATGAATAAATCACCAATAAAAGGCAATGGAACGAAGC
The DNA here is from genome assembly GCF_016920715.1 of Anopheles arabiensis. Classification (NCBI taxonomy): domain Eukaryota; kingdom Metazoa; phylum Arthropoda; class Insecta; order Diptera; family Culicidae; genus Anopheles; species Anopheles arabiensis. The sequence goes on from NC_053518.1 coordinate 13,254,861, forward strand.
AATCTGGTACGCATTCTTCGCAAAAATAAACTTCATCTACAGCGCAACTTTCGAGCAAACCAAACCGTTCATGCCGCACTGTTGACACAACGCATTACTTAGTCTTGCAGTTTGCGCCCACAAACAAGATGCACTTAAAAGCGCTTAATTTCAGTCTCTTCAGCGAAGAAACTTTGCTTAGTTTGTGGCTAGAAAGCCGCGTGCCAAACACCATTCGGTTGATTGCTCCACGCCTCAAAACTTACTTGATTGGCCTGGTTGAAAATGTTTCCCCTTCCATCCCTTTCTTCCCACGTGCTCCGTTGAACTGTGGAATATATTCCCTCGCTTTTAGCTCATTTGGACGAATTTTTATCCGAGCAGCACTTTGCCACTTAGTGCGGAAAAGTGCATCCCGGTCGTGCGCTAAGTAGGGAACATTATTCAATTAAAATGTTAAACCCACCAGAGGGAGTAAAAGAGAGAGGGAGAAAGTGATGGAAATGGTGGTGATGAAGGAGGGCCTGAAAGCTTCATGAAAGCTAAGGTTGATGTGCGGTTTTTTTTCGTCTACTCGTGTATACTTTTTCTACTTGAAATTAAAATGTTTCAAGCTGGCTGGCGGCTCCCCGTACAGTCTGACGACGGAACCTGTCTACGGACAAGGGGAAATAAAAATCCCTCTCGTTCCCCTCATTTCCTCTCATTAGTTTTCACCGCCATCCAGGAATACTGTATTTTAAAAAAAATTCTCGTACACAGTTGTCCCAACTCAACGAAGATAGAGAAAAACAGAGACGATGGATACGATGAAATGTGTTGTTTCCTCACACTGATGGTCTTTCTGAAAAGTTTTCTCTTTCTTTCTTATTTGCTAAAATTAGAGCTCTTCTCGACAAGAACAAGAAAAAATATACACATAAAAGTTCAACATTCTTCAATTCAAAGTGCGACCCAATGAGCGCTAAAAACGAACGGCAACGGGCAAAGCAGAGTAAAGAAACGTTGCGAACGAATCAAAGAAAAACGTGCGAGTAAATTATGTATCCAATCGGTATGCAAAAACAGGGAACAACTTTGACTGCCCTTTCCTAGACGTCTCGCCTTATGTTTCTCTTGCTCTTTCTTCAACGTTTTATGTATGCTTTGCCTTCTTTTGCATCCTAGTTTATGGCTAACGGTTGGGATTTTCTTGAACGCTTACCAAACAATTGGAAAACAGAACGCAGCCCCCGCCTAAAGCTAAAAACCCGCAGGCTCGGGGATGCTGGAGGTGGGGCAAAACTTTTGAACGACTCAAGAAGACGGCTAAACTGTACCGAAATCTTGAAAAAGGAAAGTGTAGAATGATGAACTGGATGGGTGCGAAGGGGTCGATAAAAAAAGAAGGGAAACGCGCGTGTTGATTGACGCAGTAACGGTACGAGGGAACGAGGGCAAGGAGCAACGAACATCTCCCCGGTGAGTTTGATAGTGATGATGATAATGTTGATGAAGATGGGAACGATGGCAAATTTAAGAGTGAATCAGCATTAGGGCGAATTGTGCACATCAGCACTGTACGAACGGTGGTTGGAATTAGACGAATGGTTGTGTGATAATTGAACCCTGCAACCCTGTGCGTGGACTGATCAAGGTTTTTTTTTCTGGGCAAAGGTTTTGAACCTCTCTTTGGCTCTTTCATTGGGGTGAGTAGGCAGCAGTTGGTGGCAAACTAGAGGCATAATTCCCTAGATAAATTATCGCTGCAATTAGGAGGTACATCACGCCAAAGTTTACCGATCTGTTGCGTTAAGCATTTGTTTGAGCAAACGTACTTTAGGGTAATTATGAACGGTTTCTTCGTACCTATGTTGTACAACAAGTGAGGTGAAGCTGTAAATGGCTTATTTCTCGTTTAGGATGTCTGGTGATCGGACCAATACAACTACTTCTCATATCATTTTTGCCACTCTAGTTTGCCAAAAATTCTAACACAATAGTAAAGCATTATGTTTGGATGTGCTTTATCAATAAAAACAATCAATTTATATTCTTCAAATACTCTCGATTAAACTTGCTTAAATAACGTGTTGGAAGAACAATTGATTTTTGACGGAAATTTACCAATTAATGGAATCGCTCTATAATGAAAAAGGGCATGAAAAAGTAAAGAAAAAAGCTATATTCCAGCCTAATCTAGTCTCATGGAATCTTTTCTATTATTCAGCCCTTTTCCCTTTTAAGATCGTAGGTTGAAATTTCAGCCTATCAGATGTTTGCATTGTATAGCAGTTTTCGCGCAGCTTTCAAAGTGAGTATAATATACAGCTGAGTATAATATCCCAAGGTGTATGTATTTAGAACGTCTGAATAAAGATTTTAAGAGAGTTTTGTGTGTTCTTGAAGTTACCAGAAAGCCAGTTAAAGCAAAAGTTTTCACCCGTCCTGTCAAAAAGCGACGTTCAAATTTGAGTACAAAAAACAGGCTAGGTCGACATACACTATCACCACCTGATCTCTTTAATACACCTTGAAAAAATGAAAACACCACCTTAGTAGCCATTCTTTCGAGTAGGTGCTCGAATCTAATTGTAGCTTTGACGCTAATATAATCTAAACTGCAAATCGCAACCTAATGTTGTGTGTGGTTTTGTATAAAGAATTTACATGACTTCAGCCGCCAACTGTCAAACTCCATATGAAAAATCTGAGTAGAATCGAGAAATACTCCATTGGATTTTTTAAAAGTTTAATTAGTACAAATTATCTGCCATAGCAAAAACAATCAATCATACATGAGCAGATCATACAAACATTCAAATGAATCGACTGCTTGAAACCCGAAAACCAATTCTAGTAGTACTAATGCAGCCTAAAGTGCATACAATGGGACTTGCAAGTGAACTTTGAATGTGCTGCTCTCAAATCCAATACCTCAGCTCTCTGTTCTTACTTTTTACTGCTTTCAATCAAATATGCAAACCCAAATCGACATCTTCATTTTGCCGATCCGTCAAAAAAAAAACAGAAAAGTTCATTTACATTCAGCATACCTCGTAGGTACCTTTTTGTAACGAAGCTCATACTTTATTCCAAAAGCATACTTTCCTTTTGCTATTTGCAATAGAGCGAGTGTGCAAAGTTTTCCCGCATGAATGTACTAAATCTTAGTCTCACCCACCAACCACGTACTAGACAGCTAGCCAGGGTAGGAGAAAGTACCTTTTTCCAGTCCCAGCTCCCACAACGAAATGGACCAATATTTCACAGCCTGCAATGAATCTAGCTTTACATTACACTTCCGAAAACAAAGAGGACCCAGCATACACTAGCCCGGGCAACAATTAGTTCGCTCCCCAAAGTTTCCCAGCCCGTGGTATTTGAAGTCGATGCATTATTCTTTCGCTTCCCTTTCCCCTCAGCCCTCCCTCCCTCGTTCGAAACAATTAATTCTTCTCGCTCTGCATGCATGTGTGTAGCGAGCATGTACCGAGCTCGGCAGGCAACGTTTCTGCAAATAATAATCAATTATTCCGCTCGTCTGTGAAACGTACCCGCCCGTCGCCGACGATGGCTGCCTGTCTTCAGCGTATCTCTCGTACCGAGCAGAAGAAGGGCTCAGTTCAAATTCGTCGAAAATGATATACGCTGCTCAAGGTTGGAGCATGGGAAACTTTATCACCATTACGATTTGGCATTTGGGGCTGCTAGGCAACTATCGCTGCAAACGAATGAGAGTGCTCTCCCCATCACAGCCCCATGCACGGCGCGTACGAGATACGTTCACTGCGAGCCATCAACGTGTAACTACTGAACCGTCGTAATGGAAGGATGATGATGATGATGGTGATGGCGACGAAGATATGAATGGCACACGGGAGAGAATAGTTCACTTAAGGGTTGCTTTTCATTCCGTGCGCTTGAAAGTTTCCGCACATTCGAGGCTTTGCAAAACGACCGAATGCCGGAGTGGTTGTTTTTGTCGAACAGTGAGGCTCTGCCCAAAGAAAGGGGGACCAGTGCCGCAAAGAGAAAACGTGTCCAAAGTTTACGTACGGCGCTGTTTGAATACTTCAACTACAACTTGCCATTATTCAATTGTACCGTTGTGCCATTGGTACAAGGCCCTGCTGAAATGCTTCGGTCGTGTGCAATCAGTTTCATGTCTAACAGAAACCAAGGATGATGACGATGTTGAGGCTGTATTGTATTGAGTTGAGCAAGGGGGGGGAGGGGAATTTAACTAACGTAAGCTTTCTATGATGCGTTATCTGTAACGGAACAGTGCAGAACGATATCGTACGGTGTTTCGGGATTCGGTTCAACTGAGCCGTACTTAGCAAAGGAGAAGTATGCATGATTGGAGAGATAACTGAGCAGCACTGAGCCTAGGATTGTCAAACAAATTGTTTAATATTTCTGTGAGATTATAAAATTATCTATAAAATAGTGGAAAAGCATCAAACCAATTAAATTTTTAATGGCTTTCAAAGCCATAATGTGCTATCAAGCTTTAACATTGACATGATCAAAATTAGTAAGTCAATTTAATCATAAATCATAAATCATAAATCAATTTGATCATTAACGAATCTAACTTTTTCAATGTGATTTTTTTAGCCATGTGAGTATGGGTTTTAAATGTATTTATTCGTATTTGATCTTAATTTAACGCTGTTGTGTTTGTATGTTGCAGCTTATTTCCTACAGAGGACTTCATAATTGTTTGAATATACTACTATTTGTTAGAATAAAATCTACGAATTCTTTTTTGAAATTACTGACACACGAAGAGACTATACAGACAGCTTAAAAGCTGTCCTAAGCAAAAACCAAATACACGATAAGAATGGTTACACATCATTCAGCTATGCCATCAACAAACGATGACATGGACAAGCGTCAGAAAAACAAAACGCAAATCAAAAGGAAAATGTTTTCACGTGCAGCACATGAAACCTGAAGGCACTACATCCCGTACAACATCATCACCTCCAGCGTGATGGACCGAATAGCCCATCCATGCATCGAGTGGAAATGAGAGCTAGCAGCAAGCACAGCAAGGGGAACGGCAACGATTGCAAAGCTTCGCGCCAAACAGGCTGCAAACACGACGACATGTGCGTGAAGAAAGAAGTATGCTTTTGTTTGTAACATTTCTGCTTCAGTTGTGACACGTTTCTGAGCTGGGAGCGAACGGAAACTGGCCTGGAAAAACGTTCGCACCAAACCGGCAAACGAACGGCTCATTTGTCAGCACATGACATTTCGCGATGCTGGTAGGACTCCCCCGAGGGATGGGGGAGGAAAGGGGCGGACAAATATTTGTAAAAGAGAACGCGTAAAAACCACCGACAAGTGTTACCGAAAATAGATACATCGTTACAACGTTTTTGATTGGCACCAAAGTGAGGAAGTGTTTTTTGTCTTAATTCGCAAAGGATAAGGGCATTCAAAAATAATGAAGGAAGCATCAGCAAGACAGTTTAATGCTTTAATGCTTAAATTTGAAATGTGTGCTATTCTTTCATTGTACTTAGATGTGTGTTATAATATTTATCATATGTATTTTTTAAATATAAAATAAAATACTTAAGAATTCATTGAAGCGACGCGAAAGTGCCTTAGTAGAAGAGACAATTCAGGCAAATTCATTTCCTCACTATATTGCTACTATTTATCGCCGAGTGCAAAAAGGAAGCTGTTTAAGTTTTCATTCCCTAATGCCAATTAGCACTCGTCAATTACTTGGAAAATAGTTTCTCTCTCTCCTTCTCTCCCTCTCTATCCCTTCCTATATAGCTATCTATCCGCAAGCAGATAATGTGCAGTGTGCAATGATCCGGTCGTGCAGCATACCGGCTCGTTGTGCCAGAGTGCATCATTTATTCATAGACAAATAGAGACTTAACACCTTCGGCATGCACCGGCCGATGAAAATAGGCATGAAAAATTAAACCAACCACCGACCACAAATGATCCAGATTTGCACCGGAAAGCAATGAGACCGTTCCAAACCGTTCGATGCACTTTCCTTCTGCATCATCTATTAATGAAGTGCAGCACACGGAAGGTTGGTACATTATCTCAAACCACAGGACCGGTGCAAAATGCAATCCTCCCTTCATGGGTCCGGGTAAGGGGCGCAGCATAAGCATTTGTGGAAAGCATTTGTTTATGCAAACATATACTGCTTTGTGAAGATGGTCCCACAACTTCATTGTGGTTGAAAGCGATTTGGGTTGTGTTCTTTTAGCCCAGCTCAAGCCACCGTCAGCCACCTAGGGACCTAGCCACTGAGATGCGAGCAGAATCTATTACCCAGAACCTACAAAACATTCCTAATTGATTTGTATCAATTTTTAATTCCCTCCTGCTCAACAGCTCCGGCCCGATCAGCCAGCGGTTTGCAGGGTAAAACCACCGCGCACTGGTTTACGTTCGGTGCAGCGTGATTAATTATGCACCAGCAGTACCGAATGCCGCCAGCAGCAGTGCATCCGTACGCAAAGTGTTGAACACTAACAAACAAAAAAAAAGGCTCTTCGTAATCATTATTGCAACTGCAGCAGCAAAACATTAGCCAAAGCGTCAGCGCCAGCTTGCGGAACATGGCACATGGTTTCATGAGGCTTGAGGTTGTTGTTTGTGTTTTTTGTTATGTTGTTTTTTTGGGGCAGGTTGGCTTGCTCAACAAAATTTCAAATGTTTTTGCACGAGTTTTTGCACAAAAACTTGGGCGTGGCATAAATGGTCAAAAGTTAACTCGCTCCCTCGGGCAGCTACGGAAGCATCGCACTTTGATCAATTATTTATGAGCCAGTATTGCATTGCATCAATCGATCGAGTTTGCAAACCAATGCATATTAGTGATGATGAGGTAGGAAGAGAGAGAGAGAGAAAGAGAGAGAGAAAGAGAGAGAGAGAGAGAGAAAGAGATAAAGAGAGAAAGAGATATAATAAAAAGGATTATTTGACTAGCGAAACACTATCGCAAGCGCTCTAAAGCTGTCTAAAATTAAGGTTCATAATGTATTCATCATTGACGAAATATTAATATCCATCTGGTATTGGTGCATAATTATTAAAAACACACATAGTATAGGTCTAATCCTAACGCTATATGGTAAAATTTCTCCTATAAATAATGGACTCTTGACCATTAGGTATTAGACGATCTACTAAGCGCCTAAGTGTATGTTTTTGATTTATTTAATTTATTATGAAAAGCTTTCGTAAAGGAAAAACAAACTTCCCAAGCTTTATTATAGATGAAACATTGTTAAAATGAATTGTGAAAATGTTGCTTTGTCATTTTTATGCATGATTTTTAAAAGAGCGAAAGGTGTATAATAAACTTGAAGCAATAACCGTGCATACATGTAGGCGTCACAGCATAAGAAGTATTGATTATCGAACGAATGACACATACCGCAACGCAATGTGATTTAATACTAACTCACAGCTCGGCTACCATTCAACTCTTGTAATGCAAACTGCACCTTTTCTTCTGGTTAAAAAATCACTCCCAATAACCTGAAAAAGCCTTCGTCCTCTGTTACCCTTCTAGCGCGCATTGTTGCTTCCAGGAAACTCCAATCTCACGGCATGATTCCGTGAAATTTGTCAGCCCCGAGCAACAAGAAGCCGCCCGTCCGTCTGCCAAGGACGCCGCCAAAGCCTCCGAAGATGATCTGATCTAAGCCCCTTTTCCCTGGCGGCGCGTGGGACCGTCAGTGCCCTTCAACACGCTTCCGGTTTCCGGCTACCGGGTACGGGTAGGGTGAAAGAATTTGCATACTCATGCAAATAGCAGCAGCAGTAGCAGCGGCAGTTAGGCAGACAGACAAAACGGGAAAGTAAACGCACGCAGCAGAACGCGAAAAAAAAGGATGATAATAAAACGGCACCCGTCACGTGACACGGGGTACACGGGCGCGCTTTGCAGAATGCGGAAACGCGCAACAGTGACCCACCCACCCTGGAGACCCTTCCAAGCCCTGCCCAAAGCTCGTGAAGCTAACCATCAACTGGTAATGTACGTAATGGAAACTTGACAGCGAGAAAAAGACGCTCCGAGCACGTACCACGGGCGGGCGACAACCCGAAAACCCGGTGCGCTCTTCTGGCTGACAAAATTATACACGAATGACTGGACGTGTTCGGGATGCAAAGTGACGCGCAACAATATGCATTCCAAAGAGGTAGGTGATCGACACGACGCTGGGATGGTTTTTTTTTGTTGCTGCTGCTATTGGTTGGTTTACTGAAACCAGACTGTTTTCATAAATCCTGTCGTTCGTGGTGAGTCCCACGGGAGTGATATATATTGTGTTTGTATATTTTTTACCCGCCAGCACTAGAGAACGACCGGTAAACCACAGAACCATTTCTGTGATTCATAACTAACCTAGTTGACCGATTCTGTATTGGGTGGCACTGATTGAGTAAGCGGTATTTATGAGGGAAATAAATTGTACCGGGCTCGTCCACTAATTAATCGGTTCCTGATTCGCTCCGAACGGGGAACTGTACGTTATTGAATTTGTGTGACCTAACAAGTATTAGTGAAGCAGCACAGAGGGTGGGCAGAGGCTGTGTTGGTAGTATAACCATCATCACCATCATCATCCTCTTCTTGGGAATTGAGTTATGGATGTTATTGAGCAGATCTTTCGCGAGTTTATGCTTCCAGTTCCTAACTTGTATTAGGTTGGAATAGTAAATCTTCAAATAACAAAAAAGTAAATCCTTTTAATTGAATTTTGATACAAAAGTACACCTAAAACTAACAGTAAAGAAAGGAAATTAGCCCCAGATTGTTGGTTGGTTGTTTTCATTTCATTTAATTTCATTTATTTAATCCAATATCCGCCATCCGGCTAAATAAAACAGACTTAAAACTAATTAAATACAAACAAATTAACAAAATCATTCATGAAAAACTTAGCCTATCTAAACTAGTCTTGACCTAGCAAAACATAAAAGAAAAAAAACACAGGTAGAGCGTAGAGACTATCATAAACTTAATGAAAAAAGAGAGTAAATGAAAACTAAGCAGAAGAAGTAAAGAGAATTAGAAGAAAAAATACGGTTACGGAAAGAGTTAAGAGAGCAGTCATGTTGGTGTCACTACAGAGTTTCCCACGATTTTTTGGTCAGTTTCAATGATTTTTTGATCGTATCCCATAGATTTTTGGTTTGTTCCCATAATTTATTGGTATTTTCCGATGAGATATCAATACAATTGGATCAAAAAATTGTGGGAAAAAGCCAAAAAATCGTGGGAACGCGCCAAAAAAATATGGGAACCCACCAAAAATTGATGGGAACAAAGCAAACAAATCGTGGGAAACCCTATAAGGCCGGTCACGTAGTACAGTCGTCAAATCACACGACTTAATACGATGCCCGTCATGAGTGCAAGCCCCATATGGACTGTGCCGCCATAGGAAGGACTGCCTATCCTGCTATGGGGGATTAATAAGTCACTAAAAGCCAAGGACAGGCAGGCCTTGACCGACAACGGTTGTTGAGCCAAAAGAAGAAGCTAAAATGAAACAACACTTACAAATCCAAATAATTAAAAACGTTTACAACACACTCAAACTTTTCACTCATCCAAATTAATAAAGATTATTTTTTATAACAATTTTCGAAACTTCTAGGCCACGTAGGATACTGCAGGCACTACTTATGCCTTGTTGTTTACTAAAAAAACAGCATATTAAACTGCCTCAATGATACATCATCAGTCAACGTTAATTCATTTCCATGTATTAAAACTAAATCGTTGTATTTAGATTGTCTTTCTAAATGGTCATGAATTAATAATATACAATCGTTGTAGTGAGGTAAAATCACTACAGGTGCAGAAAAGTAACCAAAGAATTAGGATGAAAATAGCTTCATTTGCTCAAAGCGCTTCAATGTTTCGTTTCGCAAGCTTGCCACGCGTTTTAGCGTGAATGACGTTTAATTTTGTTTCCTTCCTACTTCACCATTAGTAATACACGTGCACTCGTAGCTGACGAATATCATTGTAAAGTATTTGTTTCATCATAAAGTATAAGTTGGAGCTATATCTTTCACTTTTCTGGGAAATTAGGTTTAGGCAATTACGCAAAGCTTGACTAATATTATCATGATAATGGAGCTGACATATTGGGTAGACGTGCTTTGTGGCCCATTACATTTTACATTCATAAGCAAAGCTAATGAACGAATAATCATCTCCTTAAAATCAGAAAATCCATTTATATAAGCCGACATTATACTGCAACTAAGTGTATCATACTGTTAACACTTTATTCGTTCTATAAATTTCCGAAATGTGCTAAGGAGTGAAAAACAGAGCTACAAGATGGCATTGTGGAGTGAAATAAATCAAAACGTCCTCCTGACTGTCAAACTGCACAACGCCTCCACGAGGCAGGATAGCGTCGACTGCAGGCGAAGGAAAGGAGCCATCTCACTCACAGATTTCGGGCATTTCCCTCGCGAGAGTGCCGTGGAGCTCAATTACCGCCTACACAAGCCCCAAACGCGAAGCCGAAGCAAATCCCGACCACAGCAAATGAAAAGCTGTTAGCTAACAGGCACACACACACACACAATACTCGCAAAATAACACTCACAAAATCTGCTAATGATGTAAGACTGAATAGTGAAAATCAGTAAACGTAAAAAAACACACACATTGAGATTCAATAGAGAAAAATCTCGAAAAGGAAGGGGAACGTCTGTGGCAGGTTTACTAGGGAGTGTTGGGTGACAGGTTTAAAGAACGCACTTTTGAAGGACAAATTTTCACTTGTTCCATTGTTCTCACATGGTGCGATGGTGGTGATTGAAGCAGCACGAACCGACGATCGGAACGGCCAACGATGGGGCAAAAAAGGGGGGCGAAAGTGGATAGGGAAAGCACAAAGCCAGCTCACCATCACTACCACAGAGAGCGGATAATCGTTCGGCAAGCGTTCTTTTCCCAGCGCTCCATCGCCCTGGCACACGGTCTGACGGCGGGGCCTGGAGTTTTCAACCAGGATCGGAATGATCGGAAAAAAGAAACTCACACAGCTTCGGCCTCATGTCCCTACAGAATTACGTTGGTGTTGAGGTAGTACAACACACAAACGGCAACACATCGTTCGGCAACTCGATGCCCCTGCAGTGTATGTGTGCGAGGTTTGAGTGTGTTGAACGCGCAAAGGGAAAAACGGGGAGAAAAATTCAACACGCATACACATGCATAAACGGAGCGTTAGCGAAGTAGGGACCGTTCATTTCGGTCGAGGCGTTCATGAGGGACGAAGCGTTCATTAGCGATTCATGAGACAGACATTTCATTATTTTCTATCAACCGCAAGCAACTAGAAACTCTCAAACTTCTCTTATTGAGGGCGATAAGTGTTAGGATAGGAATTAAGAAATGAATAAAACTTAAATATTGTAACATTAACATCTTGTATCGAAGGTTTGTTATCAATGATTAACTATTTTGACAGATAATAATATTAAGTGACAGCAACGAGAAAAGCGCGTAGTAGTGGAATCCAATAATGTTAGTTTTCTAATTAGATGCAGATAAGTAAAGTTCAAAACCATGTCAATCCTTTTATATTTTCCAGCAAACTTTAATATTGAATCTATCGTTCTAACTGGAATATTTAATATTTTTTCTACATCCTGCAGAAATCGTTCAGATTCTTTCTTACATTCTACAATTGAGCGCATTATTATTATGAAAAATTCTTTCATTTTATTACATCTTCAAACATAGCGCACACAAAGTCTCCTAACTCCTTCCAGCAACCAGTACACGGCAGACAACCATAATCAGTGGGTAATGGTGTTAGTAGAGCATTCAGCATTGGCCAGAATCGTACGTGCTTTCCTCGTTGCGCTTGTATGTGTGTATGGGTGTATTTGTGGGGGTGGCCGTGATTTCAAAACGCTGTTCTTTTGTTCTACATCCCAGCAAAGGAGACACATTGGCAAGGGCATCGAGCAACAGACAGAAACAAGAGAAGAAGAAAAAAAATAAGAAACCGAACGCGAATGCTCCTTTGCGAACGACTCCGTGCGAACGGTCGTTGTACTAAATGATAAGAGTACGGGTAAGGATAATCACGTGAAATAATGAAAACCTTTCAAATTGAATCTAAAAGTGGTTGTAATTTTAATATAAATAACTTAAAAAGTGAAAAAAGTAATTAGAAACGCTTGTTGGTAATAACTTAATGATAAAAATGTCAAAAATCCTTTCAAATAGCTTCTCATATCTGATTGTTGTAGAGAAAACTACACTTATAATATGTTTGTTATAATCCCTAAACTATCCGAACCAACCTTTTAAAAAAACAAATATCAATAACATTCATTGAGTGATATTTTCGTTGTAAACCAGGAGTGCTTGGCTCAACTGTTTCTTCTACCAAAAACACATCTTCTCACTATTACCTTTTGCAGCAAATGTTGCTTACCGCCACACTTCCCAGCCATTGGTGACCATTCGGAAGGTTAGCGCTGCCCTGTCCCAGCTGGGCGGGCAGTGTGGTTGGTGGCACTATCACGGCTCACGCCGTTTCGCACGATTCCCAGCAGCTCCGGTCTCACTGTATCCTCTCGCACAGGCTCACTCGCACTACGCACGCACCCGTTCACGGCTCACTCGCTCACTGCCACACTCACTACAACCCCCAAACTCACTCACTCACATTCACCCAGCAGGTAAGCAGCAGTCGCCCTCTTTTATGCTTCACCTCGTGCCCTCACGCAAAATGCTTACGGCGTCCGGTGGCGCGCTGCTCAACAAAGTGGGCACATTTGCACACTCAAACGCACAAATACACGCGCACCCACACACACACTCACTCACTCGCGATGACACGATCAAACTCACAGGCTGGGGCTACCTGTTTCCTTCAGCACAAAGCAGTCGTTCGCTAGGCTCACCACGGTCACTCGAATCATCTCGATCGCTGGCCCTTCACACGCAATCACGTTGCCAGCCGCGCGTGGATGCTGCTCTTTTTACGCCAGCCCAAGCAGCGGAGGGGAAGAATTTTCGCGAAGGTGCGCGGCTACACACATCTTCCCAAGGATGTCTCGGCGGTCTCACTCAGCCCGCTCTCGCACACTCACTGCGGGTCACTCCGGTCGGCGGATGCTGCTGGTTTCGTAATTTCCAACCGTCCTTCATGCTTGCTACGTTCGAAGGAATCGGATCCGTATCCGGTCGGTCGAAACGGGCAAACGGGGGCTTCCCGCGGACTGTACTTGTTAGTGGGTTTCAATAATTTTCCCACTGCTGCTGCCTGTTTGTTTGCCTTCTTTGGTCGAGCACTTTTTTGTTGGGGCAGATTTTCTTTCTTTTTCCCGTGGCTTTCTGTTGGCCCCTTTTTTGGCGTTTGTTGCAAAACCACCCGCGGGAGCACACTTGTTGGTAAGGGCTACTAATTTTATTACACTCACACTCTCACCGCTCTCACGCGACCGTAGCCTTTTTGCCTGTCGGTTTTGCTCGCCACACGCACACACACACGCACACTTTTTTTCTACTCACACACGTTCGCTCTCACTCACTTTTTACTATTTTTTGTTGTTGTTGTTTTCGCTCACACCCACATTAGTTTGCACTCTTTCGCTCCTGTTTGCCTCGTTCGCACACTCCACTCGACTTTTTTTTGTATCCTCTTCGCTGCTCGGGTTTATTTGCTGTAATTAAATCACTCGCACTAGCATTCTCACCATGGTGCGTGGGTGTGAGGAGGTGGATCGGCGGTGAGCAATTCCACAAATGCTGTACTAGGGGAGGCAGAGAAAAGCAAATGAAAGAAAGGGGAAAAACACACACACATCACTAAACCGTTTAGATTACATTGCCAGTAATGAAATTTTCAAAAATTCCCCCAAAATATAGTGTGAACAGTACGAATTGCCCTTGTAACGTTTGAGTGAACGCTTTTCAAACGTTTGCTATAATTGTTACTAATTAAGACCTATTTCTGCTACAAAGTGCAAGTTTATTTCACAATAACCGAGCAAGTACGCAGCCACTCTCTATCGTTGACCTACCAGGCGTCTCCATCGGTGTCGAACAACACCGCTCTGGCACACTGGTTGCTTCAATACGTTCGCAAAAAATGCCCTTGGAGTGTGAGTATCAATTTGCTAACACCATTATGCGTACAAGCAAGCCTTATGATCAATTTTAATACATTCTTCCCATACTTTTCAGTATAGTTTTCATCAAAAGGAGGTATGAAAAGTATTGTAGAAAAATCACATATTTAAACGAAAAATGTAGCCTCATCGAATGCGAAACCCTACACTGTTGCCCGTTCGCACCGTTGGCTCTGCCACACACTGCACGCTTTGTCTGAGCTGTTTCTCATCCCCCATTCTCTTCTCCTTTCCTTTCCCTGTGCAAGCGAGAAAAACCCCTCTTCAACACCTGTGTGTACTACTGTACGTTCCCGAGATACACACACACACACTCACACATGTACGTTCATTTTTCACGGTCCTTTCTTCCAGGAGGACACCCCGGGGAAAAGCACTTCTCACTCACACGCACTCCGTTCGCCCTCCCACACGCTGCCACGCTGCGAGAGAGCTCGGCAGCATCGCCATCTCAATTCACTGCCCCGTCCAAACAGTCCGGGCAACCGGGACCCTGTGGAAGCAGGTTGCCCATTCATAGTTCTTTCTTCTTTTTTTCTTTCTCCCTCTCTCTCTCTCTCACACACACACAAGCACACACGCACACTAGGTCGCTTTCACTCACACATGCACACGCGCACGCATGCACGCACGCACGCAGTTCAGGCAGCTCGTTTGCGGGTCGCCTTGCTGCTGCTGTGGCTATGGCACAAGTGAGCGCTTCAGCGCTTTTCTTTTCTTTCTTCGGTACCCGACACCCGAGCAAAGCAAGAGCACCGGTCCAATTTGCCTCGAAATGGTTTAACCCAAAGCTGCTGTCGTTTGCTTGTGCAACGCACTCCTAACGCACTGTTTTGTGGGGAGGGGAAAATGTATGCTTTTCTTTTCTTTCTTTTGTATTACTCTCGTTTGAGCACGAGCCTAAGAACTGCGCGTGTGTGTAAGTATGTGTGTATGTGTGTGTGTGTGTGTGTGTGGGACGTTTTTTTCCTTTTCACTTTGCCACATTTTCCAGTACACTCCCATTCCTTTTGCTTCCCAGTAGCTGCCACTGGCACTGGCAGTTTTCCCTCGCGTTTGTTCAACGGTTCACAGCAACACACGCACAGTCACGCACATCCACGCACACACACACGGACACACACACACATTTAACACACAGGCTCACTTGATTCGCCGATACGCCGATTTCGACCGTGAAAAATGGTTAAAGCAAAAGTATACCCTCACTGCACACATATATGTATATGTATATATATATAGATATATTTAAAGCATTAAGTAACAAATCTATACAAAAAACAACAGCACGACTCTAAACCGGAACACCAACTGGGACGGTAGCTCCCGGAGTGATGCTGCCAGCACTGGGTTAGCCCTGGTTTTTCGTGGCCGAAGTCCGTACAGCCCGACCAGGGCCGATCGGGTGTCGGGAAGCAGCGCGATTGTCGGGCTCCCGTTGTGCGAGGGACTCTCCCGGCCCGAACAGCGACGCTCCACACACACACACACACACACAGACAATACGGAGATGCTCGCTCACACACTGTCTCTCGCTCTTTATCTCTTCTAGCTGGACGGTGGTGTGGCTTCCGTGGCCATTTCGGAAGTCGGGCATTAGGTCGCACCCGATCACGGGACACGGACCACGCCAGACGACAAGGACGCGCTCCCATCGCGCTGCTAAACCCGCACCAATGTCTCCCCCGTTCCTTGCCCACACCGTCGGGCTCGGGCTGTCAGACAAGCGTTCGGCAGGGCTTTTAGTACACGCGCTCCTGGGGACGGGTGGGTTTTTAGTACTGAGCAACACAGCCCTTATCGGCCGTTCCAATGGTTCCACCTTTTCGCACGACCACGCTGTCGCTGTCCGGTGCGTCCCGCTCTGCGAGCTCGAGTGCACCTGCGCCACGGCCCGGATGTACGAGCGTGTGCCCGACCCGAACCCCGAAGCGCCCGACAGAGCTTCGGCGTAAGAGAGAGAAAAACGGTACGTCCGACGGTGCCCTAAACCCCATACACCGGATGCGCGCGTGCTGAACGTCACAAAGGCAGCTCGGTTGGGGATGGTCATTGTGTCGCGGTGTGCGTTACAGCCTCCATCAGATTGGTGTAAGTGTGTGTGTGTGTCTTCATAAAGCAGCTTAGTGAGCTTGTTGCTCGATGGCTCGTTCTCAACAAGTTTCCGAATTCGATTCATAAAACGGATTCATCACCTTTCGCGGGAGCGTCAGCAATCCAGAGCGAGAGAGAGCCAGAAAAAAAGAGCCTTTTCTAGAATGTGAGTGCCCAAAAAGGAGCACACTGGGTGGCGTGAGTGCCGTGCAGCGCGGTTAGGCGCGGATGCCTGAATGAATGAGGTTTTGCCAGCTGAACGGCACAACACAAGGGAGAAAAATTAACTCG
Source organism: Anopheles arabiensis (assembly GCF_016920715.1). NCBI lineage: Eukaryota > Metazoa > Arthropoda > Insecta > Diptera > Culicidae > Anopheles > Anopheles arabiensis. Next base: position 13,271,394 of record NC_053518.1, read on the forward strand.
CCACACACACACACGCACAATGCTGCTGCTTTAACGCAATTCCATTCCATTTATTGTACATTGTACAGCAATTTATCATTAAACCGAGTCCAGGCGAAACACACGGGCAGGAAAAAAGCAGCAGCAGCTACCATACACAAACGCACAGCTCATTCAATTAAACACTCAGCGTGAACCGCACTGCCAATCGTTCCAGCATTCATGGCCCCGGTTCACGTGACCCAATGTTTTCCTGCCTTATCCCATTTCCATTGTTTTCCGAATTTGGTGGGCAAAAAAAGTGTTGCGGTGCTCGCATGCTACACCAAGCCGAAAAAAGCCCCAAAAAGAAAACACAACACAAATACCGGACGCGCGCGGTACAATGATGGGTAATGTAAGGTAAATTACACCATTAGAGTGCGCACCGCCCCCCTTGAGACGTAGCGCTCCCTTGTGTCGTTGTCGGAAAAGGGGAACCCTTTTCGGGGCTGCAAGCGCCCCCGGAGACAAGTATTGGCATTTCGTTCTGACACCAGCCGCCACGACAGTGAAGTAATAAAATTAGAAATTCAAATTTCGTTTTTGCTTCCCGTGGTTTCTACAGCTTTTCGCTTCTGCTCTTCTCCTTCTTGCTCTTCTCCGCAGTTTCGCGGCTGTTGTAGGGGCGGTGTCGTTGGAAGGAGGGGATGCTTGTTGAGCTAAGGGCCTGCACAAATTTCAAGCACATTCGAGTTCTTTCAGACTAGTCCGGGAGGGGACCAGGTCAGACCGAACTGATGTGCTGGTATGCGGAAGTCGTTTCGATTTGGAGTCTTTTTTTCTTCTTCACGTTTGTGTGTGTTAATGCTTACTGCCATAAAAAAGGGAGTTTCAAGAACGCTACCAGAGGCCCGCTGCACAATATTGTCAAATTTTACTTAAATTTTAGTGCTGCCAGACAACCCACTCTACGGGCGAGTGTGTCTCTGAGGAATTTTGATGATCATTTCTATCATTTCTGTGCTAATAGGACTTTATTGGATTGGCTAGCTGGGGTGTAGTAACCAGTGTTGTAGTGTGAGCTTTCCATTTAACTACCACACACACACACACCAGCAGATTGAGAGAATTTATGATTGAGTCAGGGGCTTTTAAAATGCGATGGGACATTGTGTTATAATTATTATTGAGCCACTGGTTGAATTCAATGTCTTCTTGAATCAACAGGATTTATTATAAATTGAATCCTTGGATCTGGTTGTCTTTTGGTGGATTTATTCCATTAAAATGACATTAAGGGTGGTTTTTTTTAAATGAAAACGAAGAATTTACAGTGCTTGTAGTTAATAAAATTTAGAAATTATCAACAAAGTGTCTTTTTTTATACACACATATACTGTTCAGAGTATGGTAGGTTTGGTCCTTTCCATACACGAATTAAGCGTTATTTGAGCATAGTGTTCAGCCGTACGACAGGACGACTGTTCCATAGGACCAACTGTTAAATATTGTTAGTGCCAATTCACTAGCCACTAGCTGAAAACCACCCGTGGATTGAGGGTAGATTCTATAACCAATGTTCTTTTTCATTGCTGAACTCTGAAACACCCTAACGTCTCTCAATTAAAAGGTAAACATCATTAAGATAGCTTCATAACTTTAAAATAATAATTCACTGCTCGTGCATTATAAAATCTATTTATTGGTGCCTATTTTAATCATTTGATGTTGCAAATTTTGATGGATTCATCCCAAGAGCACGATGGAAGATATGAAATATAGGTACAGCATAAGCCTAGAAGTCGTTTAGCACAAATCTGTGATCAATCGTACAATCCAAAGGGTGAAGGTAGAAGTGTCAGACAGGGAATCATACAGGCAAGTTTGAGGAATAACTATTTGCTTGCTCACTTATAGGCTCATACTAAATATTTGCGTTCAGGTATAGGTCTCTTAGTATTTACGTGATGTATGTAAGCCACGGAGGCCAGATACTTTATCAATAAATAAATAAATAACTAAACGGTTTGCTCATAAGAATTGTAGTGACTAGCGCCAAACGCAATCAGCAGCTCTTGCCAATTTCACCGAGCGAACCCTGTAATAGGCCTTTTTAGTGATAGGTTATATTATTGTAACAGTAGTAGTGTTAGATAGTTGCGAGGTTGAAAATGATCGGTTGCGCCGATCCTCGTTCACTTTCATGAGACCCACACGAGGAGCACGACACGCGGCAGGAAAATAAAATATAATGTTGTCCATAACTGGACCAGGTCCAAGTATTGTTTCAAACCCTAATCTGGAACAGTTCCAGGCACTGTTCCTGAAAATAAATGAAATCGGGAGCAAACTTTGGATCCGTATGGGTTCATGATCGGTTCCAGGACCGGTGTGGGCTCAGTATCAGTTCCAGTTCCTTTATGAGTTTACTCTCAGTTCCAGAAATGATATGGATTTATGAGCAGCTCCAAGACCGGTATGGGCTTAGTATCAGTTCCAGGTCCTTTATGGCTTTACTTTCAGTTTCATGACTGATATAGATTCATTACTAGTTCCAGGACCGGTGTGGGTTCAGCATCGATTCCAAGTCCGGTATGGATTCAGTATCAGGTCCTGGACCGGTATGGGATAATGATCAGTTCCAGGGCAAGTATGTGTTCATGATAGGTTCCAGGACTGGTATATGTTCATGATAGATGTCAGGACCGGTATGGGCTTATGATTGTTTCCAGGACAGTTATGGGTTCATAATCGGTTCCAGGACCGGTATGGATTCATGATCGTCTCCAAGACCGGTATGGGCTCATGATCGGCTCCAGGACTAGGATCGGTTCATGGTAGGTTTCAGGACCGGTATGGGTTCAGTATCAGCTTCAGGACCGGCATTTGATTATGTGCAGATTTGAACCAGAATATTGGAATATTGGGCTAAGTATTGGTGTCAGGATCAGTATAGCTTCAGATTCGGTATTAGATCTCTTAAAGCGTCGTCATAAGTACCTCATTTTGTTTAGGTTATGAAGCCATTTAATTTCGTCGTACTCTGTAGAGTATAGGGGATCTTAATTTAATTGCACAGCCCTGTAACCTGGCGAAATTAACTAGTAACTAGCAACTCAACCAAGGCTCAATTCATGCGCTTTTACATTTATGAACCGACTCATGATATGTAGTTATAAGCAATATTTTTTAAAGTATGTTTTCATGCGTTTCTGCATTTATATCGTAATTTTGTGTTTTTATGACAGGTTATGAGATATTTTATGAGAATTGATCATTGCTAGCACACACACACTATCATGCGTCAAAATACAACAATTCAATAATTGATCATCAACACCTCTTTGTTCATAAACATCAAACTGTTTCCTTTATTTACAAAATGCTTAATCGATTTAAGTTCACGTTTGAACTATGCTTTGGATTTCATAAAGCGAACCACGTGCTTCATATTTTGGCCTATAATTCCTTCAGCCATACCCATTTCCATCAACACGATATCCTCCAATCTTCACTATCGAATTCCACAGCAAAGCAGCAAACGGAACGAACAGAAAAAAAACTGCTCCAATTCCGCGTGGGCCCATACACCGAACAACAGCTTCTTCGGTGCCAGGAGCCGCCAAGCAGCTCTCCCCCTGCCGCGCACGAACACGTGAGACCGCCCACCGTTTAAACAAACCGGAACCGCAACCCACGCCCGCGTACGGCACGGCATGGAAGCACACCGGCCGCCGGGAAGGCCCTACCCACAACCCATCCAAATCCGTAATGGGCATTAGTGCGGACTCTCGGTTCGGAAAGCAATTTACTACGTTAATTTACCTTCCACCCATCGTCTATAGAGTGTGTGTGTGTGTGCGAGAGAGTGTTTGAAAATCGAACCCCGAAAAGCACTATCCCCCCACAGATCGGAACGCTGCAGACCCTGCAGGAGCGGGCAGGTCTGCATCGCACAAACTTTTATTTTTCTCACGTGCTTCAGCGTACTTTCCGTAACGACGGTACGGCACGAGAACGGCACAAGTGATGGAGATGTAACACACAGGCGTAAGCTGCCTGTGCGGAGGTGAAGACGTTCCGCCCGCATCCCGGAAAAGAAGGAAAATTCGAACGAGTTTCTTCACTTTATTTTGTTGTTTATCCTGATTTTCTTTACCGTGTGGCAGTGTGGCGGGCTGCTGCTGTGTCCGGGCGGCTTCTTTAAACGTGGCTCACCACAAATTGTGAAGGCTTAAGGGCAAGCCCCTGCCCGCCCGAGCTCCGACCAAGCACAACCTATCGGTTGAAACATCTGGCATTTTTGGTGAGGTGTGTTGGGCGAGTGGCATCTCTCTCTTTTTTCCCCTCACTCTCCTCCAGGACCTCCAGCGGCTTAACGGTTGCTGTAAAAAGTTATGGCCATTCGAACTGGGAACCACGGAGCAACCGGGGCACGTTTTATGGGCAACTTAATTAGGCTCCGTTTATGTGGCGTCCGTTGAATAAATGATTGAGCATCGGTATGTATGTGTGTGTGTGTTGTGTTTTGTTGGTGCGCGAGAGAGAGAGAAAGAGAGAAAGTGAAGCGTGGTTTTTTTTAAGTTAGAATAGCCCAGTGATGAACCAATACAGTCGGCTGCATTCTAGCGCAGAGAGAGAGAGAGAGATAGAGAGAGAGAGAGAGAGAGAGAGAGAGAGAGAGAGGTTGCTTGAACAACAACAAAAAAATAATAATAAAAATCTTACTTCTTGCACCAGATCTGGGGCGTATTTTAATTACCTTTTACTAAACAGTTTGGCTGGTCATTTAAAAGAAGCAACCAAAATGAAACCTCTCGGAATTCGTCTTTTGTTTTGGAGGATGTAACAAGATTAAAACGAATTGCAAACTCATTCCGGCGATCTTTACTTTGAACCAGGGGGGTGGAGGAGGGGGAGTTGGGAGCAAACATTTCTCCGCCCTTTTTGCTCCGCCACAAATTCTCCGAAGGATCTAACGCCGAAACAACGGAGCCAAAGCGCACTAGTATGCTGAAGCACATCGAAGCGGTAGTTTAGCATGCCGCAGACACACACACACACTCGGCATGCCACACTGGTTTGGCCAAAGCAAAACTAGCAAAACCAAGCCACAAATTTTCGAACCATTTCGCACAAAAGGCCGAGCCGTGCCACTTTGCAACACATTTAAAACAACTCGCTCCGTGTTGTGCTGGCTGGCAAACTCTTTCATCACCAATCTTCCAATCTCCAGCAGAGCAGCAGCTGAAGCAAGAGTGGGGAGCGGACAGGGCCCGGAAACAAACAAAGCGCAGCGTAAGCCAAACCGCACCCTCCCACGCCAGCGCGTAACTTAATTCCGAGTGCCCCCCACCCCCGGAGCTTTGGGCACACAACATCACAAGTGGCTGCGTACTTTACACCCCCCAAAAACTCACATCCACAACCGAAAACAACCAATTCCCAGCGCTTGCTGCGAAAGGAGTTGCCTGCAATACAGGCGCCCATGTGGGGTGGAGGAAAACACTTGAGAGAAAGCCACGCCATGGTTCAGATATCGCTTTGCTTCCGAGGCACGTTCCGGCAGTTCACACTCCATCCGGGGCGGCGGACAAACAGTACGAGCGTCCTGAGGAGGGTGGGGAGAGAGAGAGCCGACACTCTGACGAGGAAGAGGGGATAAAAGAAGAAGAAATAAAGAGAAGGAAAGAGAGAGATAAAGAGAAAAAGTAAAACAAAGCAGAACATTCTACACCGACCAAACGTTCCGGTACCGTTTTTCCCGGAAGTTTTCTCATGGGGGAACGCTTTTTTGGTTCTTCTTTCCATCGTTTCCGCTGCGTGCCCCGCCCAACCTACCTACCCGCCTGCACACTAATCCAACACATCCTGTTTCTGGCCGCCCTGACCTAATTAAACCATTTATAAAATCGCACATTTTTCGACACGAACACACACACTTCCAGGATGTATGTGTGTGCCCAGACAGGCAGCCAGGACACGGTTTTGGAAAGCACTCGTTGCTCACTCGCCTCTCGAAACTTAATTAAAATTGAACAATTTAAAAATTCCATTTCAAACACACGTTGGCACCACGAACCATGATGGTTCGTGGCCTTTTTTCCCCCGTTTTTGCTATACCGAACTGTACCGAAAAACAGCGAGCGAGGAAAGTAACACCGCATGCCACTGTACCGCTGTACCGCTGTCCTGGTTTTTGGAACCTTCTTCCGCGCTTCATGCGCTAACCCAAGCCGATGGGACGGTTTTCTTCAGCCAGGGCAAGGTTTGATTGAGCTTGTTCGGGATAATGTATGTTTGGCGTACGAAGGCGGGCGGTTGACACCGCTCGGTGGCGCACCGAGCGGATGCATGTGTGGTGATCCTTTTGTTTCACCTGCAGCTGGCCGAGTTCGGATCGGATAGAAATCGCACTTGCATACGTACCAACGTGGAAAACTAGAACGCATCCTTGGGTAACAAACAACTTGTGAATGCGTTCTCCTCCATTGCCCTCTTGCCCAGGCCAGACTGCTGCTGATGCTTCAAAATGTCACCAAAAACTGGCACCGGAACCGGAGACCTCGACCCGGAACGCATCCGAACACAGTTGTCTGTTAGTGTGCTGTAGCATAGCTCCAGGGTTGTTTTTGTTCGTGATCCTCCTCTCTCGTGTTTGCCCTTCCAACACACACTGTTGTAATGAATTTACGACACGCACACACACACGCACAAATACGTGTGCACAGTAACTTCATGGAGTGCCCGGAGCGATCAGTGCACGTCATTCGACGCAAAAGTTCAATTTGCATTCGGTATTAAGTTAGGAAGCTGAGAGTGAGAAGTTTTCGCCAAATAGTAATCACCCGATTCTCTTGTCGCTCCTGTTGGTCCCCAAGCGCCCTGCCAGGCAGCGGGGAAAATGTTTCAGTAGTTTATTTGCGTCACTTTTCAAATATGCATGCACTTTGCCGACCGATCGTACCGGCGCTCGCAGCGGATAAGCCGAACGGGGTGCGATGCTGCTGCCGATTCGCATCGGGTTACGTGCACAACAAACAAGCGCAACTTTCATCACTAATGGTTGTGGTGGTTTCGTTTCTTATTCAGTTTTCAAAAGTGTATACGATTATTCGGATTAGCAAAAAACATTAATTTTGAAACTATTCATTGACAGTATTGATGCATTTATTCAGACAAGCTTCTCAACCTTATGTTAGTAAGGCAGTCATACGCTATGTCACAAATAGTTTGGGGATGACCAAAAATATTCGGCTACTAATGCTTTCAAAATTGTTCCTTTATTCATTTTCTTTTCCTCTTCACTTTATTGACACCTTTGCACTATTCCAGCAGGAGAGATGAAGATCAAACGATCATGCCAACTTCACCTCCACACAGAGTCATCTTTTCATCCAAACTTTGAAACTCGTTACGCTCGCGAGATGTCTGCGGAAGTTAAGCATCGTTGCAATTATGCTCCTTTACAACATCGCTAATATCTCCAGTCTCCGCTCCGTTCAAGGTCTCGTCGAAGCAACATTTAATTTTTTCATCCTTTAATCTTCTTTACAGCTGTAGTATTAAAACTGTTTCGGGATTCTTTAATCCTACTGTTGGCTTCGTTTCCTGGAAACGTGGGGTTTCTCGTCTGGCCCTGGATGGTGCACACTGCACTTTTCTAGGGCTGGTGCTCAGTTAAATTGCTGGACAATTCAGTTGTCCACCATCAGTTTGGTCTTTGTCCGGTTTATCTGCAATCCGAGGTTCTCTGCCGTCTGCTCGATCCCTTGGTAGGCTTTTGCTACATAGGAGAGCCGCAGACCAATGATGTCTATATCATCAGTGTATGCCAGGATCTTGGTTGACTTATAAAAGACGATTCTCGAAGTCTCCACCCTCGACATCCGGATGGCAGTAGTACCAAGTTGAATAGAGGACAGACAAACCCGTCCCCCTGGCGCAGTCCTTTGGTGGTAGCAAAAGGCGCTGAAAATGTTCCATCCACCTTCATCTGGCAAGTGACGTTGGTCATAGTCATTCTAATTAGCCGTTTCAGTTTTGAACCGGGAATAAACAGTAAAATAAAAGTTAATAATACCAAAGCTAATAAAAAATTAAATAAAAAAATGACTACACCAAAACAATTAAACTACAGAGTTGACGGATTTTTTCAAAATGACAAATGACAATTAAATTTAAATAATTAACTGTTTCCCGGTAAATATATGCAGCGATTTTCATTTCATTTGAAGACATTTTTATGAGGCGTTGTTCTTTTTTTATTCTGTCTCACATTTTGTCTGATTTTTTGTATCTGATAACGTTGTCTGTAGTCAGATTAACCACGATTGTGGTTAGCGTGTGTCACATTTGTCCTGCAGCCAACCCGCTCGAAGCTCAAATGACTTCAAGCGCCAGTGCAAGCTACCGAAACAAACAAAGAAAGCACAGTAATAAGTCTGTGACCCATGAACTGATGATCTTAATGCGCTCGTCTGCATCATAAATCACACATCCCATTACATAGCCAACAGCAGCAGCAGCACCATCAGCACCAATGCTGCACAAAGGCAGTTTAGCCGAATGTAGTATGCTCACAGGGCAAAAGGGTCATTTTCGGACAGATAAAAACAACACCACACTCCACAGCTGGTAAAATACACACTCTCCGACTACGCCAGCATCTTGCTTGATGCCCGTTTCGTGACCATCGCGATTCGCATCTTCCGTTCCGTGTGGTGCATCCCGCGGATAAGCCAAATGTCATGTCTATGGTGAAGCACACGATTCCAATCGCCCTTCGTGCATTTCGGATCGCCTTTAATACACTGCACTAACAAATCTAACGTTTTCTGCTCATACAAATAATGAAAAAAACTCAGTGGAAAGTAAACTACTCTTACCATCAGCTCACCCCACACACACACACACTCCAACACAGTCACATATCATCGACAAAATTGAAAAGTTGTGTAACGAGAACGAAACCCGTTTAATGGTTCGCCAGCCAACCAGTCGCCAACCGGTGCAGAGCTCCGTTAGACAATCGGTCCAAAAAGGAAAAGGGAACAGTAACCCAAACAGCTAACCCGTGATCCATTATACCCCCTCCGCTCTACATACCCCCTCCCTGGGCCGCTTCTCATCTTTCACCGATCGTTTCCTTGCAGCTCCGCTAACGAGAAGTAACGAACGCAAATAAATATTCCAACGCCCTTAAAAAAAACGCCTTTCCCACAAATCTATGGCAGCCGTAGAATGGTGCAGTTTATTCCTTTTTTTGCTTGAAGATTCCTTAATGCAGCGCTTCATAAATTCCTTCTGTCACGCGGTGCCCTCCTCCCGTTATCCAACCGTTTTCCGTTTCCGCGAAGTAAAGCCACGTTGGCAAAAGTTCGCGTGCCCTAGATAGGATCACGAACCGGGCCAGCACGATGCACCATGATAGTTGGTGACTTTTGGATTGAGGAGTTATTGAGGGGGAGGGGGGGGAGAAAGGCCTGTGCAAAATCCCGTCCATCCATTGACCATATGCATTGTGGCCGTATCGGTTACCATTTTGGAGGCGTCGGGCGTCTTTTTGTTTCCATTTTTAAACCATAACTCGCTGCAGACTCGCGAGTGTAAAGTTGGGCGGAAGTTTTCTGCCTTGCAAAGCTTTTCTCTTTTCTCACAGTTTTTTTCCCGCGCTTTTTGCTGTTTGTTTTATTCCTCGACACTCGACTCGAAACGGAGTCCCTCCAGTAAAGGGGTTATCCTCTACACGAAATGCATCGCAGGAAATGAATGTGGTTACAGTGGTCCATCCGTTCTGGTAAGCTCTCTCTCCGCTCGAGTGTGGAGGCCTGGGATGATGCGGCAAAGTGTCATGAATATTTTCGATCGCCGTTAAAAAGCATAACTTTAACTCTACGTTTACATTTGTTCCGTTTTGAGTAGGTTTTTTGTTATATGTTTGGGTATAAAATTGTACCATCATATGGGACAACGTATTTTTCTATGGTTTAGATTTTCAATTGCGTTTTGAAACACTCTTTCCTCTGAATTTTTTTTAATTTTTATATGAGGCCTTCTCAAGATCTTGCCACCTCCCAACGGGCACCCTAAACCAGTAGCACTGTACAACTGCTGTGCGGCAATACTACTTCCCAAACTTGCCTCATTTCATTCACACTAAAGCACCGCACTACAGAACCCGCAGTACCAAAGCCTAGCGGTGGAAAAACTTTTCGCCAAAAAAAAAAATCGCATGAATTACCCGGCTCAGAACGACGCCAGGCAATGGGGTGGAAAAATATTCGCCTCCAACAAGAGTGAATAAATGCTACTACCCACCCAAAAATACACACACACACACACACTCTGGAATGTGAGGTTCAGGCTCAGCATAATGAAAAACTAGTTCCGTACCGGGCTCGTACACACGCTGCTTCGCCAACGATGCAGATGCACTCGACATCTGCTGCAGTTGTGCTGTTGTGCTGCATTTCCAAAAGCGGCGAGATTCCCTTCCGTTTTGGAAGTTTTGCGTTTCCCTCCCGTGTGTGTGTGTTTCGTTTTTTGCATGTTTGTTCCATTCCGCGTTTGAAACGAGTCGGTAGAGTTGAGCGAAAAGTTTACTGCATAAATTCATGCTCGTAATGCAGCAGCTTATTTCGGTGCTACATACCGATATGATCTCCCCAGTGAACACGCTCTCCTTTCCGCCGGGTACGGGTGAACCCCGGACTAGAGGTCATATATGTGATATGAAGGTGCCTTTCACAAAAGAAACACACACACATTTGTTTGCGTGAAGTGCACTGTGCGAGTGTGTGTGGGTGAAGCAGAAACGAACAAATTATTACACGCCTTATTATGCACGAAATTTGCACTTGCAGAATGAGCCGGAAAGAGGCAATAGTTCCGTGCGCACTTCTCGGTACCATATTGGGTGAATATTTGACAAGTGGCAAGGGTATGCAACCTCATTTTCGGATGGTTATATACGTGGCGTGGTGTAATGTGAGCTTTTCCGTATGGAGTTATGGGAGAAACATTTTCCGTGCACCGAGATGGATTGTTGGATGGAATAAATGATAAATTATGCTGGGAAATTCGTGCTTTTGAGATTTTTTGCATTTAAATAAGTTAACTAAAATAGCTTTAGAGCTGGGCATTGGTACTGCTGCTCAAATAAATTATATGAAAGGTGGTTGGATGTGTTATTGGTTTATGTTTCCAATCCTTCTGGAATCCGTATATACATTTAATGAATTTTCGTATGGCATGAAATATATTTTATTCATTATTTGTTGTTGAATTTTTCCGAAACTAATACAGGACTGATTGCATGTTTCAATTTGTTTTGGTTTGGTTGCTTTTAATTAATAACAATACAATTGCGATAAAACTTGTGGGAATTATTCCAAAATATATTTTGAATACAGTCAATAAATCGTCGAAAAAAGAGAAGAATGAAAAATCCTATAACGATGTAAGTACTCAAAGCCTGACCGACCAAAATCACTAACAACTTTCATTCAATCTCTTCACAGTGAAAGTTTCACCAGCGGGAGTATTGGTCATGTAATGATATAGCTTAAATTTCCAAATACAAATCCACTTCCTGCCCCTGTGTGTTTGTCAAAGCATCATGTCAAAGCACAGTCCTGTGCCGCAGGACGCACAGGACAAACATGTTTTATATGACTGCTGCTCTGTTGGGACGGTTCATAAAACCATCAAACATCAATCCAAGCAAAGCTTCCCCCGGGATGGATAACGATCCGAGGAAACCACGGGCAACGAAACCATTAACAACGAATTAGCATAGCTGCACGTATCAACATGTGTGCCTGCATGTGGTTGTGTGTATATTTCATTTCTTTTCTGCTGTTTGACAGTGTTGATAATTCAGTTTTTGCTATTGAATTAGAGTCAATTCAACAAAAAGGAGTTTGTAAAACTTACATCAATAATTCAGAAAATCCCACTTTAGGAGAAAAAAATCCAAAAACCCAAATTTTTGGGCAGTTTTATTATTCATCAATTATAATGTGCATCTCAATCAATTGGACACGAAATGTAAAAATCAGCGAAATCAAATAGATGATATGTACATGTTTGGTAATTTCTGCGGAAACCTTTCATTATTACTAGACGTTTTTTATTGAAGTCGCTTATTTTGGCTATGAAAATGTAATGCTCGTCACATCGACGTGTTTTGTGAGCATTATTCTAACCAACTGTGTCAAATGCACCTTGCGCTCTCCCTCTCCCTCTCTCCCTCTCTAAATTATAAAAAAATACGTTTTCAACGCAGTACATCAAAAATAAATTTGCTTTGAAAAGATGTGTTTTTTTTTTAAATAATTAATGTATGATGAAAGGGGCACCTGGTACTTTATTGAATAAAAGCCTTACATTAGGGTACCCGGACCAGTAAAGTGCGAAGAAAATCATGAACCCTTTGGGCAAGCATTCCGATAGATTTTTTTATCTATCAGTATCAGTACTAGGACCGGTAGGGATTCAGTATCAGGTCCAGGAGTTCATAATCAGTTTCTAGCCCAGTATCTGTACTGTATCGGTTTAGGGTCCAGTATGGGTTTGATTTTGGATTTATGTCTCTCAATGAGTCGTCATAAGTTTCTGATTTAAACTGGGTTTGGAAGCCGCACATAATAGAGTAAAGGGCACGTAGTCCTGCGATCGAACTAAATAAACTTTTTTTTAATTCTACGGCACCCTTTTCGTTCAGGCTCATTAGGAATCAAGGAAGAATTTCCAATGCGTCTTACCAAAAAGGGTGCCGTACAGTTCATTTCAAAGAAAATGACCCAAAATGAACAGAAACTCTAAAAATAATGTACTATTATTTACAAATGAATTTGTAAAATGATTGTTTAACAATAACGCCTTATTTGTATGCCACATGCAATATATTTCTTTACTTTTAAAGATTAAAACTAATAAAGTACAACGAATTCTTTAACATTCTGCGAATTTGGAACCAAGTACATTTAGATAAAATGTTCTTGGATCTTGGAGGGCCACATAGGTATGATTCGATACTCACATTTAGTTACATTAAATTCGGCTATATCGTTAAAGACAGATCAAGAAAAGGACTGATTTCTTCTTACCCAATGTTACTTACCTAAAATTCACTATAATTTAAAGAAAAAATAACACAAAATTACTTCATTTCCAGGCGTGTTTTAAGCTTCATTTTCGGGTTAGCGTCTGAACAGCATGCTCAACACTTTGTCAGTATTGCCAGCCCCTAAAGAAAACATACACACACACATACTCACATTTGACATCGTACATTTAACGTCTCAACATTACATCCCATCACAATCTGCTGCTCCTCACCATTGCGGCAAGCTCGCAATCCCGCTAGAGAAAGATCAATCCCGCGGCAGAAAGGGAAACACGCGTAAACCTGTCACACAGTACATGCAATCGCTGACGCCAACATTCTCACACTCATCTATTGCGTCAATGAGCCGTTGTATTTCCCACTCACACTCTGCCCTCACCCATTCCCACCCATCGCGCCCCGTACCAGCTTTCGGCAGGTGTGCACAAGTTTGCGTGAAAATATGACACATCGTTTGTATTTTAATGGCCTCGTAAAGGCTGGATGGGCTCACTCTCTTATGGGTCTTTCAGTTTTTCCTTCTCTTTCTCTCTCACTTTCTCTCTCACTCTCTCTGTCTTCCAAGGGCTAGATAGGGAATCTGAACGGAAGCCCAGGCCCAAGAAGTTATGCAAGAAGGCTGCCGTGAAAGCACAGACGGTGCTAAATTTCCACCGAATCTGTTGACACGTGTCGAGGCGCGTAGAGCAACCGTACAGGAAGGGCGCAGGAGTTCCTGTGCGTGTATGCGTGCATGGTGGAGCATTTTTGCGTGGCAGTACGCATGTGTGTGTATGTGTGGTTGTTTTTCTTTCATTTAACCACGATGCGAGCTTCTACCACACCTCCTGCATCGCTCCTACCCCGTCGAAAGGTTGTGAAAATTTTATGCGTGATTAAAAATTAACGCCGCTGATACGTTTATGCGCGTCTCACGCGATGCCGCACGCTAACCCCTTTTTCGGTTAGCGTAACCGAAGGGGGAAAGGAACCCGTGTAGAGTGTGGAGGCCCGCGCCGTAATGTGGTGCAAAGTAGGGGGCGGCCGGAAATTGCACGCGATCGCGGCCGGTCAAATTATTACCTCCCACAAATGGCGCGTAGCAACGATAAATCATAAATCTAGCAGATTCCGGTGCGTACAGATACCAAAAAGAACTAGATTGCAAGGAACCAAACACATGAACACATCTTCTTTGTCCTTTTTTGGGGGTGGAGGTGTTCGAGTCCACCGTAACCCCAAAAACGGGCGGTTTCCATCTTCTTAACGGAAAACACTGACAGCAGCAGCAACACTGAATTCCGGTGAATTGCATGTACGTCACCTGTTTGCTGTGTTCACCCTCACCCACGCCCCCCATTCAACGATTAAACGCGGCAGCAGCACGCAAGCGTAATGGGATGAGGGAACATCCCGCCCTGTCGACGCCCTTTCAAGGATGATCTCTGATCCGGTGCTGGCATGCTAATATCGTTACTTGTCATGGCGTGGTTCGCGTCTTACTCGCAGTGGCAATATATTGTATCGCGGGTTTTGCGATGGCAAACACACACACACACACACTACCTTTTCATCAGCACGTTTCCCGGAAACCGAGGATGATGAATAGCACACTAATGGTTAATGGACACTGCATCCATCAACCGCCAGCCAGCAGCGCGGTTGCAACAGCAGCTGGATGTACTGATAGTGCATTACGATCCCGGAGCCACCGGGCACCGTGCGTTCTGGTGAATGATGCACATTCCGAGACGGGAGACGGGGGGGTTAAAAACTTGCCCATTATTAAACCATCACCCGGAATTTGTGTCCACTTTCCAGCGGGGGTTGGAGATGGAAAGCTGTTACAATATTTAACCTCATTAGGCCGAGTTTAAATTTTTAAACAATCTCAGCTCGTTCTCAACTCTCTTTAGCTTCATTTTGAGCAGATTGGCCGTTTCGGACGGGATATTGGCCCGGTTTGACTTGTTTGACCGGAAGTGGTTGTTGAGGTAGGCACATTGGCACAGTAGTGCATGTATGTGCAGTAATGGAGGATGTCCGATTATTCATTCCTTTCATCTGCAGGATTTTATTGTGAAAGGTCAGGAAAAAATGGGTACTTTGCCGTTTTTTTATATTCGTGTATTTAATTTGGCGAATTATTTATTTTTTTTATTCTTTTAGTTTTTTTCTTCTGCTTCTGCTTCCAAAGGTTCGCAATAAAATGTAAGTATGCTATTTTTAATTGAAATATTGTGGTGAAAATGTAATGAAAATCACGTTTTACGTTAAAATTGTGTTCTTTCCTAGGTTTTTAATACTTATTTCTGATTTATTACTGATACTGATTATTACGATTACTAATACTTGTTTCAAAATACTCATTTAAATGTTCTCTGTGTTAATGCGTTCGAATCGTTTATTTTTAGCTTTTATTAAAAGCTACTTTTGTTTTCATACCGTTTTCCGTTTTCTATGAGCCAATGTTTTTAAACTGGATGTTGTAACTGTATAAACTATGTATAGTTAAGTATAAAAATTAATGCTTTTATGTCTTATAGAAGCATTTTAAATTACTATCGTATCATTTTATTATTTTGTTTAAAGTTTAGGAAGATTGAACGACATCTTCAATTAGTAAATGAAACCACTCAAGTTCAGCAAAACTAAAAAAAGGAACTGATCTCACATGATTGCGCTCCACTTCAGGCATTTTGTATGATTCTTTAATCATAGTAGGAAAAACCCGCCCTGATTGAAACGCTAATTAAAGCAGTTAAATATTTGCCCTGAATATAATGTTTTAAATGGCATGAGCTTCTGCGAGCTGCCCATCCCTTCAAATTATGCGTTTTTTCTTTACATTTCCTCCCAACTTCTCTATCACCATAACGAAGAAACGCGCATGTCATTGAAATATGAAGCGCTATATTCTCTCCCTCCCTCCCCCTCGAAGGCTAATAGCCAAATTGACTTACCACAAAAAGCTGACCGAAACCAGCGAACAATTGTCCACCGTTAATGCCATCGGCAAACAGCATCGGCACACGGTGAATATCTTCTGCTGCAGTGTGCTGTGTGTTCCGTTCGCGCCACCGGATCTGCATATTATTACCGGATAGATTACAGGAAAAAGGTATTGAAATGCTCTTGATTCAAACATGGCGATGACTTTACACTATAGCACTAGCACACTGGTCGACTCACATTTACTGCCTTTCTTTTTCGTGAAACGGTTAAAAGCAACCGCGCTCTGGTACTGGAAGCGTTGCGTTCCGACGAAGAAACCCCCGTTTTCCATAATCCGATTACTAATTCATGCCCATTCAGCCGGTAATACGATACACAGTGGCGCCGGTTTTTGTGCAGGAAGCCTCCTTTCTGGCTGATCCAGTTTTCCAGCACTGAATGGGCACGCTACGCTACTGTAGAAGATAGGTGCTGCATCGTTTAATTTTTAAACCAAAAAAAAACCCCACCCACCCTTTTCCCGGCTTATGAAATTCAATTGCTGTGCACTCGCCGCTCACGGCCGGCTTTATTCGGTCGAATGTAAGACGTGCAATCAAAATTACTGCAGGCTGCAGCCCAAAACCGGTGCTCGCCGGTGTGAAACGTACTGGATTTACTGCCAACGGGCCCTTCTTTTGCACACGGGTTTAATAGTCTCGGATGGATGGTGAGACGGGGGGGGGGAGTACTGTGCAGGCTGATCGTGTCCCATGCACACCCGGATTGAACCGGGGAAACTAATTGGAAAATTGTGCTTTTGTTCCTAATTCGTCTCTCGGCGGCGTGTGTGTGTGCAGCAAAATCCGGCCAAATGGCATCGTGTGCCGGAATGGAAGGAGACAGGAGGATGACAATGGTGTGTTGTGTTAGCCTGTGCTTTCTTTTTATTATTTATTGCATGCGAAACGCTATTAAAAGTTCAGTTTAGGCATGGTGATAGAATTTTAAATAATAAATGGCATACAGAGATTTACACTAAACCGGCGTTCGGGGATGGATTTGGAACGCAAAACAGAATGGGTCAGATTTTAAAGCAATTTACTACCTCTTTTTTGCATCGTTTTACTGTGGGCTAGAGTTAGGCGTGGTACAATTTGAATAACTATGTCCTTTCTATAGTATTTACAGGTGTAGCGACATCATCCCACGGCATGACATCGTTGAAGGTAAATGGCAATTTTTCCAAACCAACTTCGTTTGAAAATTAAAAACACTTTAACAAAACAACAGTACTTTTGGTAATGCTTTCGATTAGTTTTGTGAAAAATAAAATCTGATGCTATGTACCAGCAAGGTTCGTTTCACACAAAAGTACGGTTTTTTCAAGCGTGTGTCACACACTTCATGTATTCATTTTAACCATACACCAGAGCACGATTACAGCGCTTCCTTATCACACGCCAAATAAAAAACTTCTCAAGCCGGTTCACGCTTCAATTGTTACATAAATAACACACAATTCACGCTTCTTTGCCCCCCGAATTCTGGGAGTCTAACCAAAAACATTTTACGCTCGTGGAGAGCAGGAGGAATGATGTCCGACGCGTTTTCGAGCATCGTCTTCAAGAGCGAAAAATAAAACATTCGTACGCGCGCGCGGTATTCGAAACCGCGGAACTGCTGACGTCAAGTGTTTGCGAGAGATCGCGGAAACGATGTTACACCAGGTGGTGGTGGTGGTGGTGGTAGGTGCTGTGGCATTGCCGTTTCATCCCACCACACCCCATTCCCGGCGTAATTTGACGTTGCGCCAGCTTCATGGAAGCGTTAAAAACTAATTAGCATGATGAGATGATTATCCATCCCAGCGAGCAGACAAGCGGATATCAAAGAACAAAACAAAACTGTGTAAGGAGAGGAAAATGCTACATTTGGGCAAGGTGACACTTCCACCCCAGTGTTTTTGGTTCACATCGTGTGCGTGTGTGCAAAGGTACGAGTTTGAGCAAAAGAAACACGCTCTTGACAGTAGCTAGGGGTAAATACGCATTATTTAAACATTAACAGTCACTGTATTGTAAATATGCAGCACTCAATTAAATAAAAAAAAAAAAGACGACTGAATCAAAAATGTGTGAGTTTAGTTTTGTTTAGATTGGCCCGATTGTTTAATTGCACGCCTGTGTCAACAATCCCATATTGTCTAGTGGTTAGGATATCCGGCTCTCACCCGGAAGGCCCGGGTTCGATTCCCGGTATGGGAAATAAATACTTTTTTCGCCTTTCCACTTGTTTCTGCTTGGAACATACCGGTTTGTGAACCGATCCTCCTCTCCTATAGGTGTTAGGCAATATTGTTTACTCATGATTTTGTTTGTGTTTAAAGATAAAACGATATAAAAAGCTGTATAAAATTTAACTAAACATTAAACTAAGTAAACTAAATATTTTTTCGTATCAAAATCATGAGTTGACAATGTTAAAAAATGCATTAATAATATTTTGTTTAAATGTATAATAATTTGACAACACAAAAGCAAAGTTCAGAATTTAGATCTCGTTTTCAGCGTTTCTCTCTCTCTCTCTTTCTCTCTCTCTCTCTCTCATTCTCTCTCTCTCTTTCTTTCTTTCTTTCTTTCTTGTTAGCCTGCTCACGATAGAGCACGTCGGTGTGACATGGCCCTGGTCCACAACAATTCTCCAAGATGCTCCGTCCCTGGCTGCAGCCTCCCATCCATGTAGACACCCGATCTCCGACAGGTCTCGCTTCATCTGATCCCGCCACCGAGTTCGCTGTGCTCCCATGCGCCATATGCCAAACTGGGGATCGCTGTCGAACACCTTCCTGGTGGGGCATGAAGTCCGGCATCCTCATGACATGCCTCAGCCATCGTATCCTACCAGCATTCACCACCGTCAGGATGCTCGGTTCATCCTACTCCTCCAAACCCCATGCTCGAACACACCGCCAAAGAGGATCCGAAGGATGCGTCGCTCAAACACGCCCAGAGCGTTTGCATCCTTCTTTCGAATGGTCCAGGACTCGTGTCCATCAATGGGCGAAGTCTCCTGGATCTCAGCATTCAGTGAAGCGCATAGTATGCAGTATCCGAATATCGCTGCTGATGTTGATGAACGACCGTCCCGAGATAGCATAACTACTTTACTACCTCGAGATAAGCGCCAACAACTAATACACTGCTTCCCAAATGGTCTGAGCCTCCAGCAAGCAGGTACTTCGTCTTGTCGCATTGATTCTCAATGCAATTCTTGCTGCGTCGCGTTTGATGTACGCATCATACACCTTCGCTGTTGTGCTGTCAATTATGCAGCATTTTATCTTGTATAAATTAAATTAGTTTTGGAATTCTCATCCTTATTTGCATACATAGACAATGTAGAATAGAATGCGTGCCGTACTGATGCGATCAAAATCTGCAGTCCCGAGTTGCTTGAACGTATTCAAGCATCGTGCGGAAGTCAGCATTAACGAACAACGAATTGCAGACCCCTATACTACTGCAAGAACGTGAAGACTTACCAATACATCCTTGGGGTATCACTTGAGGTATCACGATTCAGTGTAGTGTAAGATGTAACAGCACCACAATGATTGCATTACTCAAATAATAAAGAAATATTGACATCGTGCTTATGTCCGTGAGATCCAAAAACACCAAAAGCAGCTTATAATATCATCATGCTCTGTTGCCTATGTTTTAATAGATTTTATGTTTTATTTATCAAATACCGTTTTAGATATCATTTTAAATTACATAAATTTCTTTGAATTTATAAAAACACCTTGATAAAATAAAACTCTTCTCCTACCAGCCAGTCTACAATCATTCCTACGAACTAACATTCAATAAACTGGCCAATGTACTGCAACGATACGGAAAGTCGGATAAAAACAGTCCAATCCCGATCGAGATCACCTATTGATACACCGATATTGCCGCAAATAGAAAAATATGGTCTTACAAATTCAATTCCAACGGTGAGAATTATTAGATTTCCATGCACATTTCACGCCCTGTACCGGCAAGGACGCCCAGCACACGCGGCAGCACCCAGATACCTCCAATCCCCGGGTACTGCATCACTTTCAGTTAAAGCTTGTTGGACCGCCCCCGGTTTGGCCGTATGTCTTTCCCTTGTTGGGTGCGCGGTTTTATTTTCATTCATAAATTTCCCATCATTATTGAGAGCTGTTGGGGCGGGTTGGTTGGTTGGCGGGTAGCATTGCTACCTGCCAAAAGGACACGACCATTTGACCTGGCAACGAACCGGGTGTGGTGGTAAAGGGAAAAAGGCGTATAAACGTTCCGATGCAATGGCTCTTCCGATCTCGATATCTTCAGGTGTGCAAGATAAAATCCCCTCGCAAAAACATATCCGTTTTTATTTCGCTGAGGATAAATCCGGGAACCCAAGCAAAGCAAAAGGATAATGGGTGGGAATGAAAAATAGGGTAAAAACGGGAAGCCCACAATTCCCCCTGGAGAGAAAACAGCGTATTTTTCTCGCCCTCCTTTTGTGCGATAACTCAGAATTTAGCGCATAATCTGCTTCCCTTGGCAGAGGGTTACGGCAGAGCGGGAGAAAAGGTTGAAAATAATACGGTAACGCATTTTTTTGTTGTTGCTGTATCAGTAAGCGTAAAGGGAGCAAAAAAAACCACCATAGCTTATATCCTTATGCCGAACAGATAAAGCCAATAACGAACGGATATGGTGGAGCCGATCGGCAGAAGGAAAATTGATAAACTTTGAGCCTAAAACTCCCGCCCGCTGCCAAATGGCAATGACTTGAGGGATGGGGAGGGATGATATCGCAATGCCTGTCGGTTTGCCGTCCCTGTTCGGTGTGAGGTTGCCCTATTCGGGAAGCGTTGTAAACACTACCGCACCACCAACAACCCCCTTCCCCTCCCAAACATGCGATCTCTCTCATGCTCATTTGCGAAGAAAGTTTATCGATTGGATGTCTCAAAATCGATTTCAATTTCACACTTTCCCGTTTCGCGAACCGGGGAACCGAGGCGGAACAAACAGTATGAAGGCAACCGTTCTTAAAACATTTGCCAACGTCAAAGTTTTGGAAGACTTTGAAGGGAAGACTATTGGATGATGGGATATCATCCCCCATGCTGCCATCCGATCCCGCGAGGTGTCGAGACAATTTCCAATAAGTCTCGCCTAATCAATTCGTGAAAGTTTGCCCCGTGGCGTTACAATTCCTGAGGCTGTGCTGGGGAGGGGGGGGGCGCTTTGCTGGTGCTGGTGCATATTAGCCATGTGCGATTACAATCGAGCTCGAGGTCGCCGTGGCAAGTTGTAAGCTTCTCATTGCCTAATGATGTAACTTTAGTAAGTTTTTTAGTTGGGAAAGCTTCTTTTGCGTCGCCATAGGGTAAGGATGGTTGTATATAAGTTAAAACCAACGTTTAAAAGCATGTGTTTACGCTGTACAGTAATTCTAGAATAAATTGCAATTAGAAATATGTTCATGTTTAAAGTAGTAGGTGATCATGAGGTGATTTAAGTAAAGAGATAATTCAAATGGAATAATATTATGAAATATAATAAATTTAAAACACATTTTCGTTCCATGGTTGCTGAATGATGATCATCATAAACATTACAACATCATGACATCATAACATCATAGACACCATTATACATAACGAAATAGTGTAAATTACAAACACGCAGTTAAGGCAAAGGAATAAATTGCTAGATGAATAAATAACATAAGGGTTCTGATCGTCAATATGAGCTCCTTAAGCTCCTCCTTAACTTAAGATTACTTTCAGAAATGCTGAGATTGACAGTGTTGTTTAAAGAAGAGTAAAGTCCGCGCAATAGCTCCAGTAATAATAATAATTGTAAAGTATTGATCATTTGGTGTAATGGGACTTTGGAACCAAATTATCTCGACATAACTAAATAATCGGTACTAAACAATGCTCTTGGTTTTGAGTTTCTGCTAGAATTAAAAAAAATATCAGTTTTAAACAATGGCCGTAGTGTCAATTGAACCGCCAATAAACTAATTTTAGATGATATACTGAGCCGTCATTTGCCTGTGTTGTAGAGATTCCAGTTCGAAAAGAAGGCATCTAGCACGACAGAGTGTTAAAATTAAAATCCTCGGAGCAGCATTCAACTTCAAGGTTTACTTTAAGATCTAAGGGTTACCCCTATATTAAACTATCTTGAGTAAATGTCTTTTCACACCCGTTTTTTAATTTGCACAACATTATCATCAATCCCATATTGTCTAGTGGTTAGGATATCCGGCTCTCACCCGGAAGGCCCGGGTTCGATTCCCGGTATGGGAAGTCGTTTTTTTGGGTTATATTTACTCTTTTATTTTTCGTTTTAGATCATACAGCGTGGTAACTCGATTTGATGTTCATTGATTTTTACAGTTATTGTAAGTTCCTGTTATAGGTTAAACGTTTAAATTTAAAGTGGATTACTAAACTTAAAAGACTAAATATAGATAACTCAGAAGCTCGTGGTGTATAATTATAGAAACAGATTAACAAAATAGTTCATTTTAAGCATTTAACGTCAGGCTGTTAATTTTTAAAATACATCAATATATTTGTAATAAATTCGATGCTCTATTAGTTTACCAAGTGTCTAGTATAACTGCCTATGTTTTATTATTTTTTTAAATATATGTCTATGAAGAGTATTTACCAACATAATGTCTGTTTTGGCTTCTTGCCATACAAATCCAAAAATATATGTTTTGTATGTTTCTGTGCGTAAATGAAGGTACATGATTCTTTATTATTTATGATCTATTATTGATTGAATTCATGCGTTCATCTGAACGGCCATCTAACTTATGGTTGAACATTTTAGTACACAAATAAGAGGAAAACTAAAATCACACTCTTCAATCCTCTCAAATCAATTCTGTTGAAATTCCTAATAAATGAAAACACTAAACTAGGTGACGTTCAAGGTAAAAACTGACGCACCATGTCAAAAGTTGGTCGCTTAGAGGTAAAATTAAGAAACATTATTATTTATTATTATTATTTATTTAATAATTTGTTGGCCTCTAGGGATTTACAAATGTTTTCTTATAATCTAGGGAAACATATGGGATGAGGAGTCACGAAGACGGGAGTGGAATTGGGAAACTGGGACGTTGAAGTCGAATAGGTGATACGAATCGTTGAATGCAGAAAGAGCGTCGCCAATGGTCGTAGAGCACCACGGTCCATTCACCAACTGAAGTGCAAAATACTTTGTCTGAGCATAACGTAGAAGCAATGATAAACAGACAAAACAAACGAAGCACAAGCACAATCACAGGCACCATAAGAGCCATGTAAAAAACATGTAAAAACTCTTCTAATGCCACTGCGACACAAACAATGGCCTGGATAAATATAAACCAGACTATCATGCACAAAACCGTATGATGAATTAGATAGTCATATGATGCTCTAATCTTTCTCCTTTATGATTTATCTTCACCACACAAAAAAAAACAAAAGCTTTCATTCCTGGCAAGCTTTCAATTATTCCATAAATACAGATATCTCCTGTTGTCACATAGCGCAGGTACTGAACGACCTGTATTAAACCAGGAGGGTTAACGGACACGAAGCGCAAGCCGATTAGGACACGAAGTGACGAGGGAAAAGCTATAAAAAGAGCGCAGGATAAGATTTGCGCCCTTTTCAAACCACTCGCGGAATCTAGACAAATTTTTGGCAAACTAAAATAAATCGTTTCGGCAAAAATTATCCCGCGTTGGTTTCATTTTCCTACATTCCAAAAATTTGGTCTGAACTAAATTGTCTAACGATTAAACGTATCGTATTTCGTTTCGCGGATCGAAAACAAGTAAATCGCGCGTTCGATTAAAAAGTGTCCGTGCCCGGTTAAGTGAAGAGTGCAATGGAGCAGCAGTCAGCGCGTCGTATGCCGAGGGGGAACCAGCTACCCCAGGGGCGTATCAGCAGATGGAGCGCGAGAACGTTCCCAGCGGCCTCAGCGGAGCGTCCACCCCGAGACCATTGCGCGCGGCTGCATTCCCGTCGGAAGCAACCAACGCAGGAGCCACTACCTCCTATGAGTGCGTTGAAAGTAAGGCGGCAAATATGCATCAGCACGAGCTCATCCCGTCGGAAGAGAACACCCAGAGGCGCATTCTCGAAGCAGGAAGTAAGACCCCTCATACACTGGTGCGGAGTAAGGCGGGTGAGTTGAAAGGGTACGGCACGGAGAGCACGATACGAGATAATGAAGAGACGTGGTCAGCGTCGGAAGGGGCCATGGAAGGCGTCGAAGACGCTGCGATAGAAGGGGACAGACGACGCGTCGTGTGCGCCGCATCAGAAGGTGATATCGAACGCGTCGGGCGCGCCACGACGTCATGTGAAGAACGGCGTAGGAGGCGCCTTATTCTCGAACACGAGATGCGATTGCTCGACATTGAAGACGATCTAGGTGGCGAAAGGCCCGTCGAACAGCCTCTGGGAAACAGTGTACCTGCCGTCCGGCGGGAGGCCGAGTTTGAAGAGTGGATCCGCGGTATGGAAAATTCTATGCAGCTGACTGCCCGCCAAAAATGTAGCCCTGTGGTGGGCCAATTCGCGAAGGGCCATGACCTCTACGAGAGTAACACACGCACACTAAAGCACTCCGCAACACAACATGGCCATGCGACGTATGAGGCACCCGTACAGCAACAAGGATACGCGACACAATCGAGGTACGTTGCACCGTACGGACGAGTGACACAATCAGACTACGCGGTGCAGCCTAGACTCCGGAAACAGGAAGGATATGCGACCCATCCAGAAAACGCACTGCACTACGAGCATACGGCGCGCCATGCACACACTCCACACGCGGGTTACGTTCGCACGACACACGGGGCACAGCGGAACACACACATTTCACACGAGGGCTACGGCCACACAATGCACGGTACACAGTACAACACTCGGCCACTAATACACAGCACTACTCTGAGCCAAAGTCAGATAGCGGCCCGCCAGCCGGTACCGAAGGACTTACCAATATTCTCCGGAGTTGTGGATGACTGGCTAGTCTTTATAACGGCCTATGACCGCACAACAGCCTCTTGTGGTTACACGGACGATGAAAATGTTACTCGTCTGCTACACGCACTAAAAGGTCCTGCACTCGACGCAGTAGGGCATCTGTTGTCCTTCCCAGACGGGTTGAATGAGGCGATTGAGACGCTACGTTCACTTTACGGTAGGCCTGATTTGATCGTAGAATCCATGATCCGCAAGATCAGAGGAATGGCGGCTCCCAAGGTCGAGGACCTCTCCACTGTAGTGCAGTTCGGTTTCGCGGTGAAGCGTTTGGTTGGAGCGGTAAATGCGTCCGGGTTATTGGCCTATATGTATGACGTGACCTTGCTGAAGGAGCTGGTGAGGAAGCTGCCCCCCGTCTTATGCATCGACTGGGCACGAACAAGAAAAACGATGCAGGAGGTGACGATGATTGAATTCGGAACTTGGATTAGTGAGTTAGCCAGTGATCTATGTGATGTCATCGATATGACGCCATCCCCGGAAGTGCAAAACGTAGCGCGGCGACAGCCGAAAGATCACTAAACCAACATCGGTACCAGCAGCAGCTTCAGCCCCGTCGTAGTCACCCCCAGCGGTTCCAGCCAGCGAGACCCGACCAACAGCGACCGTACGGTACAGGCCGAGTTCACCCTACCTACTGCAACGCGACGGTTCTACAAGAGGAAAGTGATGGTGTTTTGGACCCGATGAGTCAAATACAAGTGCCGACGACAGCTTGTGCAGTATGTGGTAAGAGCTGCGGTTCTTTAGACCAGTGCGCGAAATTCCTCAACACCACTGTGGCTGCAAGAAGAGCCTTCGTAAATGAACGAAGAATGTGCAGGAAGTGTCTTGGTTATCATGGAGGCAGATGCAGAGCAGCACCGTGTGGCGTTAACGGCTGTAGCGTACAACACCACGAGCTACTCCACGCAAATGATGAACTTCCAGCTAGCACAATCTCGCGGGATTCCTCAGGTAACAATTCGGGGACCGGGACGGGAAACGTTTTCGCACATACAGGAGCAAACGATGGTGCTCTGCTGAAGTACGTGCCCATATCTCTACACGGACCTGCTGGGCGCGTAGACACGTACGCGTTCCTCGACGACGGCTCTACATCAACTTTCATGGACCATGGGTTATTAGCAGAGCTGGGTTTATCCGGAACCCCACACCCTCTGTGCCTGCAATGGACTGGAGACATAAGAAGAGAAGAGAACGAGTCAGTAAAGCTGTCGGTATGCGTATCCGCTCCCCACGAGACATCTACCGTGCACGAAATGTCGGAAGTGCACACCGTGAAAGAGCTAGCGCTTCCAAAACAAACGATGCACATGACTCGTCTGGCTGCAAACTACGCTCACCTGAGAGGTCTACCGGTGGACTCCTATGAAGAGGCCATGCCACGAGTTTTAATTGGCGTGGACAATTGCAGATTGAGCCAGCCACTGAAGAGCGTAGAGGGTAAATGTGACGAGCCGGTCGCCTCGAAGACACGCTTGGGTTGGGTCGTTTATGGCCCTTGCACCAACGTAAGATTCACTCCCGAGTCACAACGTAGCCTTCTTCACGTATGTTCCTGCGATGGCTCGCCTGATGATCGACTCACAGCTGCGGTGAAGGAGTATTTTAAACTCGAATCGATCGGCATCAGCACATCGACCAACAGCCTGCAATCTAAAGACGACGAGCGCGCTTTGGCCATATTGGAACGAGAAACAAAGCTAAAAGACGGACGCTACGAAACGGGACTCATATGGCGCCGTGACGATCCAGATCTACCTTGTAACAAGGCTGCGGCCACAAAACGGTACGTATGCCTAAAACAAAAAATGAGTAAAGATCCCGTTCTATCCAAAGCTATCCAGGAGAAGATGCAAGAATACTTAGCTAAAGGTTATATCAGGAAGCTTGCAGACTCCACATCGATTGTACGGCAGAAGAACGATTGGTACCTTCCTATCTTTCCGGTAACCAATCCGAACAAACCCGGGAAAATCCGTATGGTTTTCGACGCAGCGGCCAAGGTGAACGGAGTAAGTTTGAATTCCAGACTTCTTTCTGGACCCGACATGCTTGCTGGACTCGTGTCAGTGCTGATGAAGTTCAGAGAGAACCGTGTGGCGATTGTCGGCGACATACGCGAAATGTTCCACCAAGTGGCCATCAAGGAAAAGGATCAACGAAGCCAAATGATCCTGTGGGACGGCGAAGACCCCGATGCCGGACCGGCAATTTACGTCGTGACCGTGATGACGTTCGGAGCAGCGTGTTCACCTAGCAGTGCACAATACGTAAAAAAAGTGAACGCAGGACGATTTGCAACAGAATACCCCAGGGCAGTCGAGTGCATAGTACATGAACACTACGTCGATGATATGCTAGCCAGCGTCGAGACGGAAGAGGAAGCTAAAGATCTGGCCGACGCGGTCCGTTACATCCATGCGTGCGGTGGTTTCGAAATCAGAAACTGGGTTTCGAACTCTCGGGCCGTCATGCAACACCTGCAAGAGGATACAAAGGAAAAAATATTAGTGCGAACTATGGTCTATCCACCGAAAAGGTGTTGGGAATGTGGTGGAACACATCATCGGACACGTTCACATTCCGCTTATCCACGAGGCATGATCAAGAGCTTTTATCTGGGAGAAAGCCAGGAACGAAACGTGAAATACTACGGACACTTATGAGCGTTTACGACCCTCTCGGACTACTCGGACATTTTCTAATGTATTTAAAGACTTTGCTGCAGGAAGTTTGGCGCGGAGGCACCGGTTGGGACCAAGAGTTGAGCGACCAGACGGCAGGGAAATGGACGGAGTGGTTACACGTGCTTCCCGATGTCGAACAGGTGACTATACCCCGATGCTATCGATGTATATCCTCCACAGATGCCAACGTTGAGCTGCACGTCTTTTGTGATGCGAGTGAGAAGGGTATGGCAGCAGTTGCTTACTTCCGTTTCGAGGAAGGAAGGGATATGCATATCGAATGCGCTCTGGTAGGATCGAAAACGCGCGTGGCGCCGCTTAAATTTTATCCATCCCCAGACTGGAGCTGCAGGCCGCAGTCATCGGTGCAAGGCTAGCGAAAACCATATCGCAAAATCATCGACTGTCGATCGGACGAACCATCTTCTGGACCGACTCTAAGAACGTCCTGAGTTGGCTTAACTCAGACCACAGGCGCTACAACCAATTTGTAGCATTCCGTATAGGAGAGCTGCTAGAAGGAACCAATCTGGATCAATGGCGATGGGTTCCAACCAAGCTGAACGTAGCAGACGAGGGCACAAAATGGAGCAAACGACCAGACCTGTCAGCGCAAGGGCGGTGGTTCCGTGGCCCGTCGTTCCTTTGGGAGCCGGAAAGCGCCTGGCCGAATCAAGAAGGGGTACCACAACGTACCAGTGAAGAGCTGCGGAAAGGAATGAACCATCACCTAGCAGAGAGGCCGCTAATTCATTTGGAACGGTTTTCCAGATGGAACCGAGCGCTGAGGGCTATGGCGTTTGTGACGCGCTTCATAACAAACATGCGTAATCTAGTTAAGAAGGAGCTGAAAGTGAACGGGCCGCTGACGCAGGACGAGCTAGCGGAGGCGGAGCGTATATTAATACGATTCATACAGCAGAAGGCGTATCGTGGTGAGATGCAACAGCTGAAAAATCGGGAGCTGATAAAGCATCCATGGAAGAAGAGGATCGACAAAGGCAGCAGTCTATACAAACTATCGCCCACTTTAGACGACCATGGGATTCTAAGAGTGGGGGGACGGCTAACCGAGTGCGTGGGAATCAGCGAACCTTCCCGCAATCCTATAATCCTGCCTAGGAAGGAGTACGGGACCGATCTCTTGATGCAAGCGTACCACGCCAGGTACAAACACGTGAATCACGGTACAGCTTTGGCTGCACTAAGGATGCGATACTACATCCCAAAAATCCTGGGGAATACCGTCGCATAAGGATAAGCTGCCAGAAATGCAAGGTGGACAACGCGCGCCCGGAACCACCTTTAATGGGTAATTTACCGCTTCAGCGGGTCGCAGTGGGTCAAAATGCTTTCTCGTTCACAGGTATAGACTACTTTGGGCCCTTTTCTAGTCGCCGTCGGACGACGGGTAGAAAAACGATGGGGCGTCATATTTACCTGCCTTACGAGTCGGGCGGTCCATCTGGAAATAGCGGCATCCCTTAACACCGCCTCGTGTATCCTAGCCATCCGACGCTTCATCGCTAGACGTGGAACCCCGCTCGAAATCATCAGCGACCGAGGGACTAATTTCGTGGGTGCTTCGCGAGAGTTGGACGAAGCAGCGCAGGAGATCGATCACGACGCAATGATGACGGTATTTTGCGGACCGCAAACGAAATGGAGCTTCAACCCCCGGGGCTCCCCACTTTGGTGGCTGCTGGGAACGCTTAGTGCGCTCGGTGAAGAAGGTGCTGAATCAGTTCGTGTTTCCTAAAAGACCAACGGACGAAATTTTGGCATCAACCTTTGCGGAAATCGAGCTGATACTGAACTCGAGGCCACTTACCTACGTGCCGCTGGATGACGAGATGACGGAGCCTATGACGCCGAACATATTGCTACTTGGGACTCCAGACGGAAGTAAGCCGCCGGCTGTGTTCTGCGACAGCCCCGCGGCTCTAAAATCGTCCTGGAAGATGGCACAGCACGCGGCGGATGTGTTCTGGAAGAAATGGTTGGCAGAATACTTACCGACTCTTACCCGTCGAACCAAGTGGTTCCAACCCGTACGACCACTCGAGGTAGGAGATTTAGTTATAATTGCGGATAATAATCTCCCCAGAAACTGCTGGCCAAAGGGTCGCGTTATATCGGTAGTGGTGGCTAAAGACGGTCAGGTTAGGCAAGCCACCGTACAAACCGCGAACACTACCTACGTTCGATCCGCGCACAAGTTAGCATTATTAGACGTAGGAACGAAGAATAGTTTGACACAGCAGTGTGATTGAATTTAAACAAAAAAACTCTCGATTTCGCTCAAGCCGTAAAGAAACATAGACTGGATAGCACGAGGTTGCGAAAAACATAAACAAAGGCACGCGCTAAAGTGACAGGTGCAATGAGGAAGTGCTGCCACAGTTGATGTGAAAGTTGAACTGTGGAACACTTGGGGGGACAATGTTGTCACATAGCGCAGGTACTGAACGACCTGTATTAAACCAGGAGGGTTAACGGACACGAAGCGCAAGCCGATTAGGACACGAAGTGACGAGGGAAAAGCTATAAAAAGAGCGCAGGATAAGATTTGCGCCCTTTTCAAACCACTCGCGGAATCTAGACAAATTTTTTGGCAAACTAAAATAAATCGTTTCGGCAAAAAATTATCCCGCGTTGGTTTCATTTTCCTACATCTCCATTAAACATAAGCGATTTCTTGGGGACAGCCAAATTTTCCCTCCCCACAATACGATCCAAACGAGGAGCGAAAGCACAAAATGGTACAGACAGCAACAAAAATAACAAAAACCTTTCACCATTCAAGCACAACTAAGCTTACGGAGAATTTGTCAGCACACGTCGCATCGAATGGACTGTCCCCGGCACGACAGCGGCTGCCATTTCCGGTGAACGAAAGTCACCTGATTGATTTATGGTTTTGGCTGTATTCTACTTGTCTGCACTCTTCGTAGGAGTTGCGTTGAGCAGCGGGAAGACTCGTGGCTCTGCCGTGCCGTGTGCTAACTCAAAAAAAAACACTCCCAAAACGCAACAAAGCATCACTGAATCTCCTTTATTCTGCCCTAGAACTCCACCGGTCGCACACGTCAAAACGGAAAACAGCCACCTGCATAACTGAATTAACTTGTTCCGGTGAGTCCGTTCCCACGAATGCATGCTGACAGCATTTCAAACCTCGTACCCTCGCCGGGTATGCTGCCGTGAACCCACGTGCGGACCACGTTCAAACGGTCCTGTAGACGCTGTGTTCCACTACGGGTCAGCACGCCGTGGCCGTGGAGCTTTATGACGGTTGACAAAATTAAACACGATATTAATCCTCAGGAGCGCTGTAATTCTTCTGTCCCACGCTTTTACAGCGCCGATCCCGGTGGTGAAGAACGTGTCCGGTACTGGCCTGGTACCGGAAACGATGTCAGTTCGCTCAATGCAGGCCGTTCGGTCACGTGATAAACAGCGGCTTCGCGACAATATTCCCCAAGCGTCACGGCAAGGATGGGCAAACGCTGTACACTACTTTCCACAACCACTGATCGGAACCACTTTCCAAAACTTGGCAGCAAACAATAAACACAAAAACACGTGCCACAATGTGGTGGAATGAAAAATTTATTTGAAAATTTTGTTTTACGTGCAAAACGTGCGCCCAAAAGTCCTGAAACGGCGCAGCTGGTGAAGGTGGTCGGGAATCGATGTTTTGCCCGAAGAGGGGGAGGGGGGAGTAGTATGACACGATCGCACAATTGTGAACTTCGAACGCGGCATTTACCATTAATGTATGCAAAACTATTGCATCATCGAGGGGACGCGCGAACGTGGCTTACTCTTTCGCGCGGCACAAATGCTAATGGAGGCGCCCAGTTTGGCACAGTTGGCTGCACCCGCAAACAGGGCGACAAACATGAACGACAAACAAATTGTGTACGATCGGTATTAAGAATAAAGCAGTCAAGATGGTAGCGTATGCCACTGTGTACGCCACCCACTGAAACCACGTTTGCCGTGTCCATCAAAGGACGGTTTTGCTAGCGCAAAAAGCTTTTATTTAATGGTCGGAAACACACGCATCACAGCGAGACACGATGCCAGGCTTAGCATCATTAGCGACTGAGAGGATGGGTAGAAATATGTTTCTACATTTCCGTAATGAACGACTGTATCCGGCTTGCTGGTTTGTCATGGACAGGCGGAAGCGCAAGTTGGAGAAATTATTTTGGCCTTGCGTAGGTCATGAACCTTGCGCTCTAGCGTGGCGGTTCGTTCATGGAAATGCCCGCGTTGATTGATGTGTAGTCTCTTCTGTATAACAAGATCTTTTGGTTTTAAATAAATTCATCTTATTTAGATTTAGTTATAAAATGTGAGGTAAATACGTAATTTCGATGATTCTTGTAAGCAATATGATTTTACAAATAAATTTAACACTTATCTTTTTTCGTAAACTAATTAATTGTTTATGTTTTAATCAGATTTATAGAACGCTGTTAAAACAAAACATTACTGTTATTTGACTTTTTTAATATGGTTTTTATATTCAAATATAATAAATAATAACTTGGTTCTTCTTCTTCTTCTTTGGCTCAACAACCGTTGTCGGTCAAGGCCTGCCTGTACCACTAGTGGGCTTTGGCTTTCAGTGACTAATAGATTTCCCCCCATAGCAGGATAGTCAGTCCTACGTATGGCGGCGCGGTCTATTTGGGGATTGAACCCATGACGGGCATGTTGTTAAGTCGTACGAGTTGACGACTGTACTACGAGACCGGCTTAGTAACTTGGTTATAATTTGTTATAATAATAATAACAAATGGTTTTAAATAATAATAATAAGAAGAAGTTATTAACACTGAGGCAGGCCAAGACCTCAAAGCGGTTATAGCACCGGATAAGTAAAGTAGAGTTATTGGCAATAGAGGCAAAAAGCCGTACTTAATAACTCATATAATGTTCACTAAATGTGTTAAAATGATGTATAAAAGTCCTAGTTGAATGTCATTAAATAATGAAATTCATAACTCGAATATATTAGTAAAATATATTTATTACAATGTTCTTATTTTGTTAAACAAATTGTGGCTTCTGAACGTTCCAGGTGAGCTATATTTTACTCGGAAGGAACGGTTCAAACAGGCCGTAATGCTGAGGTGAACTTGTAACAGCTTTGAAAATGTTCTCGTACACAACAATAAATACTTCATGACAAAGAGTTGGTAATTATCGAATAATTATATTAAAAATTTGTGGTATTCTTGTCGAAAGAAAAGAAGAGAATATGGACGAAATAAGATATAATCAATGAGCTTTTTTATGTGTTGTGATGTTGAGAATGTGCATAAGGTATTTGTTGCGAACGCAACTTGTCGGCTCCTCGACAACCGTAAATACCGTTTCAATAACGACGCGATTGTACTTGTGCTATTTTAAAATTCGTTTATTCACAAAACTTCACAAGCTTTAAGCGGGGTTTTAAAAAACGCGGTATTCCTTGCACGGTATAAAACGTAGAGAGCTAACGTGACCTACGCGCGTTCCTCTTATAACTTTTTTCCCGCGATGGCCGTCGGGCCATCGCTACATCGCGATCATTGCCCTTTTTCCCCGATCTTCGAGAATGTCGACTGTCACTTTGGCGCTCAAGATCCTAACTCCAACACAACCCTGACAGCCGTTTGTTTACCTAATTGGTATGACAGCCGTTTGTTTACCTAACTCGTATAATCACGCGGTTCGTCGGCACGGTTACAAATGTAACAGTATTTGTATTTTTTTAAGTTTCAATGTTTTGTTATGTTTTCTCCTTTGTTAGTTGCAATATATTTTGAAATATTTGGAACAAAAAAGGTCTTCTATATGAACTATCCATAGAGCTTAATAAGGATAGTTCCAAAACCTCTCATCTAATACCAAATGTTTGATTCAAATAAGTGCTGCTTAGAAGAAGAAAAAAAAAATACTGCCTATATCAAAAGCTTCAAGGTGCTTTAGATCCGATTTGCGTATCATTTCAAAACAACCACCAAACTCTTTGCATTGTGGTACAAGTATATCAAGCCACTCCTCATCCACGCTTACCTTGGCTGAATGCCACTCGTTCCCTTCGTTGGTAATCCCTGTTCAAACAGCATCTCTCGGTAAGATAAGCCTATCCAATTACCCCCTTTGTCCTTCCATAGAGCACAATGGAACACAACATCCAAGTGCGAGACCATGGCCACCCAGTGCCGGCTAATGCCATTGCACTCCGCTCCGCAGTGTTGGGACCGGAGTGCATCCATTCGTATTGCTGCAAAACAAACGAACCCCAAGTGGCACCCGTATGCGGATAAGCAAAATGTTACCTTTTGTAGCATAATTGCTTTCTAATGGTGCTCAACACTCCAGACGGGGTGAGAGGGGAGGACCATGTTGGCGGGTCCTGTTTACCGAGAGCGCGCGCATACAAACAAAAGCACAACACGCGATTCGCGTAAGTGTTGATGCTCTTCACACGCTAATTATACCATCTTAGTAGCCTTTTTATTTGCCATTCATTCGCTCATTATCGCTACCGTTGCCCTTCGCTCTCACACATTGTACACACACACTCTCTCACACTCACTCTTCTATTAAAGTGTTTTATGCGATGGTTGATGTCGTGTTCCGGTTTCCTGTGGGAGTTTTATCTCGCACAACCGTCTTACCAGTGCCCTGCCCCTCAAGACGGCACGCAATCCCAGCCGGCCACCGGGAACGATCTTGACCGACTATCTACCCGCTGCCGACGAAACGCTCGCGGCCTTTCATAAGAACAGGGCAGGGGGCACTCCTAACATACCTCCTCCACCATCGTCCGCAAGATCCGTCGTACAAGACATTGGCACCTGCTCTGATGACGTTTTGTTGTTTCGTTGTGTCGACTGTGTTTGTTTGCCCCATCTTCCGCCCTTGCCGTTGAGCACCTTTTGACCAGGCATGGCAGGGTAAGGGGAAAGGTGTCAGACGAAGACGGTCAGTCGGTGAACGTGTCCACCGTGTCGGTGGCTATAAATTACCGGGCATGTGTGACGTACGACGGTCGCGTCGGCGTTCCCTTTATCGTGCTGGTGCGGAGCGGCTACCACCCCAATCGGCTAACAAGTGGGCAGTGTCGGGTTTCCTCCCTTAATGAGTGTATGAGTGGATTCAGCTCAGCAAGCGGTTTCGCTGTAAGCCGGTAACGAAATTAAAGAATCGTTGAGATGCGTACAAGATGCTCGTAACGCGCGGTGAACATTGGACGCGCAGAGCGACATTAGGTGGTCAAAATGTTACGGAAATAAACATTTTTAGATGATGCCAGGAAAACAGTAGAACGTCACTTTAATGTACTTATTGAATACATTTGTTAAAACTGCTTAAATTCACTTATGCCACACTTTGTCCACTGCGCAAATGTCACCAACATCTGCTGCAAACGCAATTCATGCCCAGTCTTCAACCCTTAAGGAGGTCATCTATGAAAAGAAAGCGTAAACATGACCTTCACCAATGACTAATTTTGTACCCAATTCATCTTAACGCTTTAACCATCATTATGATCCACAACAACAACAACGACACTGACGCTCTGGGACGTCCTCCTGTACTATCACGGCTTTCCCTTTTTTGCTCTCTCGCTCTGTCTCTCTCGCAATATCTTACTTGTACTGTTCACCACCATCACCCCCACCACGCAGACAATAAATATTAACCCTCTTAAGTCAACTCCCACTGGTCGTTCCCCCAATCCACCGTTCAGCTCCTGCATCGCCCAGCCGACACTGTCGTTATGGCCGCGAAAATCCCTGCGGCACAAAGCCGCCACCATAAAAATAGGTACTTGTCTATCGTGCATTATCATTTCGCCGCTCGAAACTCCAACAGACGCCCGCGCGCTCGCTGTGTGTGTCCGGTGCCCGACCCCTTACAAATAAATACAACCCGACCCGGCGTTGACAGTTGACACACAACCGCGCGCCCAGAACCAACCGTATCCACGGAGTGTCCACCGCGCATCGCATTTGCGAAAATTATTCTTCTCGAACGATCCGCGCGCTACGGTCGTGTACGCGGTACGTTTGCGTACGTTGAGCTGTTTTCGCGCAACCCGTTCGGGAGGTGCGTGTGTTTCTTGCGTTCTAGCGGCAAAAAGAGCACCTTCTGTAAAAAACGGGGTTTAGTGTGGCGTTTCGCGGGGGCCCACCGCCTGCTGTGACACTTTAAAAAGTGAGCTTAAGTTTTCCACGGAAACGCATTTCCAGCGCGCTGCTGGAAGCGGAGTGAGAGAGAGAGAAAAAAACGAGTGCAAAAGAGGGGAAAAAGTGTAACGAAAAAGTCTGTAAGCTTACCACCAAACAGTGGAAACAGTGGAAACAGTGGAAAAGTTTTTGTCTTCAACGTCACCTTCCGCCCCAGCTGGATCTAACCACGAACCAGCAATTGTGAGCACGAACAAACCAGACTTTTAGTTTTCGGTGTTCGGGAAAAAAAGACCCGCAAAAAGACCCGCAAAATCCCCAATGTGAAAAGTCATCGTCGCGTTTTTGACAGTGGGAAAAGTGTATTGTAAAATAAAAACAGAGGAACAGTGTCCCGGATTTTCCTTCCCCAATCCCTGTCAACACCTCGCTTGGTGGTGGCGCGGGTGGCAAATGAATGCTGTTAAATAATTTAAATAAAATTGGCAAAGTTTTATCGTCGCTGCGGCGGTGCAGCACTGAAGCGTGCTTCAAACGGTGACGTAACCTCAAAAATTAAACCCCGCCAGCAAACGGTGACAACGCCAGAGAGCTCGCACAACTTCCATTCCACAAAAAGGTTGGACAAAGCAGCTATGGCACATAAAACCACACTGTGGAGGTGTCACTGTTGGGCGTTGGTCCGCACGCTGTTACTCTCGACCTTGCTGGCAGTGGTGCTGTGGCCCGCCGGTGAAGCGAATGCCCTGCCGTACGGTGCAGCCGACATCGAGCTGGACGAGGCAAACGATGCCGTCTCGCTGACCGCTTGCTACGTGGAGGACCTGCGCAACATCCGCGAACACTCGCAGAACCCGCTCGTCATTCAGATCAATCACTGCTACCTGCAGGAGCTGCCGAACGCGATCTTCATACGCTTCACCGATCTGCAGGTGTTGGAAATTTGTGACAGCCGCGTTAACAACCTGCAAGACTTTGCCCTCAACGGGCTGCGCAACATCGAGTCGTTGAACCTTTCGCGCAACAATCTCACCACGATCAAGTCCTGGAGCGATCACGATCTCGACACGCTGCAGGTGCTCGATCTGCGCCGCAATCTTATCCGCTCGATCGACGAGCTGTCCTTCCAGCGCTATCCGGGGCTGGTGAAGCTCAGCTTGGCCGTGAACTTCATCACCACCGTCCCGGACGGGACGTTCAAGCCGGTGGCAAATCTGAAGAATCTCAACCTGGGCAAGAACCTGCTAACCACCATCGAGGAGGGTACGCTGCGCGGGCTGAACAAGCTAACGCACGTCGCGTTCCATCACAACCGCATCCGCACGATCCATCCGTTCGCGTTCGTCGGCAACGGCCATCTGAAGGTGTTGCAGCTGCAGGGCAACCAGCTCGGATCGTTCGAGCCGGACCTGTTCGGCAATCTGCCGCGGCTTACCTTCCTGAACGTGAGCAGCAACGAGCTGGAGACGGTGGGGAATTTGAGCTTCAAGAACAGTGGCGATCTGCGCGTGCTCGATCTCAGCTACAATCGCATCGGGCTGCTAGAAGACAACAGCCTCAAGGGACTTTATGATTTGGAGGTAAAACACACACACACAAAAAACATTAAATTCTCGGTAACACTTATACATCACACGCTTATCTCCTACATCTCGCAAACAGGCGCTCAACGTCAGCCACAATCAGCTCGCAACGGTTAGCAAATATGTGCTGAAGGATTGCGCTAATCTGCGCGATCTCGATCTCTCCGGCAACAGGCTGGACTACGTGGGGCTGAAGCTGTCCAGCGCTACGCCACGGCTGGTGCGGCTCAACCTCTCTCGCAACGCGATCGGCGAGATCGAGCGGGACGTGTTTGAAGATCTGCCGAAGCTGCACACGCTCGACCTTGCCCACAACCAGCTGACGGACGACGCCTTCCTGTGGTCGCTGATGAATCTCAGCGTGCTGAACATGAGCCAGAACGGGTTCCGCAAGATCAATGCCTCGCTGCTGGAGAGTCTGACGCTCGCCGAGCTGTACGATAATCCCTGGGACTGTCGGTTCCTGGTGCAGGAGCTGGCCCACCACAGCAGCAGTGTGATCTATGGCAAAAACTACCTGGTAGAGGATACGGGCCGTATACTGACCGCGACCGGTATCGAGTGTACGGACGAACGGGGCAAACACCGTGACATTGTGGTGGTTGAACCGCCGGCCAAACCTTCCCCCGATGAGATGGTCAGTAGATTTTGAGCGTACGATGAAGCTTGACCAAAAACGCTAATATGTATAACATCTGTGTCCCGCTTTCGATTAGGAATTTCAACGGTACAAATTCTTCCACGAAGGGCACGTCGACACACGCCCCATTCAGGACAACTTTGACACCAAATCCACCGTCATCTGGCTAATGTCCGGTGCGATCGCCGTGTTCGGTGCGTTCAAGCTGATCCAGCTGCTGCTGCGACACTCGGAACACCAGAGCGAAAAGTGGCGCCTCGCCCAGCACGTAAGTAGCGACGAGGATCATGAAGCGGCGCGGCACTACTCGAGTGTCGGCAGCCCGGCCAGCCCTACCTCACCCAACTCGGCCACCTCCGGTGGGTTTAACTTCTTCCTTACCGTGCCCCATCAGGGTGGTATGAGACAATACTCACCAACGATAAAATAGATACTCAGTCAGTGTATGGTATGGTGTATGTTTGTTTTGCGTTTCAATTCCACTGGATGTGATTGTGATCTAGCACTGTGAGGATCGTTGTGTATCGTTTTATAGCTTTTTTTTGGGCTATAAATTAAAGATCAGTGCATATTAACGTGTGATTTATCTAAGTTGTCTGTACTTCCGTCCCACAGTTGTAAGCATATTGTAATGTGTATGTGTAATGTTTAGTGAAGTAAAGCGGAGCTCTAATAAAACTGAACGTAAAAACTTAACATCTGTTTACCTGTGAAGCTAACTGTGTCGTTAATTTGTATTAACACAATAAATAGATGTAATTGTCTTTTTTGTGTAATTTGTTTTTATCAGATTGATGGTTGTTGTACATAGTTATCTGCTCTCAAGGGTTATTCTGATATGGGTGAAATCAAACAATAGCGAAATGAGCAAATATTTGAAG
This sequence comes from Anopheles arabiensis, assembly GCF_016920715.1. Lineage (NCBI taxonomy): Eukaryota > Metazoa > Arthropoda > Insecta > Diptera > Culicidae > Anopheles > Anopheles arabiensis. The sequence continues at coordinate 13,310,501 of NC_053518.1, forward strand.
TCTATTGTTTGTGAATGCAAAAAAGGTTTGAAACTCGAATGATCCATGCTTATACTTCAAATACTATTAAGTCGTTTTAAACTATCCTGAGCGTGTTAAGCAATAAATACTTTCCATAGTTCACCATTTTAAATGCAGTAGAACGTCGATTATCCGGGGACGGATTCACCGGTAAGCGGCTTAACCGTGTGCATGAATTTGACAGTTGGTCTAGCGTGTCGAACGTTTTCTGCGATGATCGGGTTAGCAAAAACATTTGTTGTATAGTGATATTTTTTTATTTCAGTTTTGGTAAAAGACAATTTTTAAATCTATTGTTATTGATTCAAAAAAGATTCTACTAGTCAGAAATTGATTGGTTTAATGTGAATTCCCAGTAAATCAGAGAATTTTATAATTTTTATATGATTTTGACATTTCTTGGACCATTATCCTTGGAAATCGTTTAACCGGATTTAGCTACTATACTAATTATTGTATATGATTCGTGAAGAACATCAACAATTATTTACATTTAATATTCGTACAAAGCAATCTATTTAGCATGTTACAGTTCACGAGCCAAATTAAATTATTCGGAGAACTGTTTAAAAAATCAATAGATCAAACTTTACAACCTTCCGAATAGACCTAACATTCCACACACTGGACCGACTGACTGCAACGATTTAAATGGTTTTGCGAAACATAGGCATTCTGTTCATAGCGCGTACTTACATATCCTATTTGTTTATATGACACTATTAATCTATTTAGTTTCATTTCCTTTTTTTGTTTTATGAAACATTTGTTATTCAATTCTTTAATGATAGTACGTTCACAATCTTTGTTAGTTAATTAAAAAACTATTTTACCCCTTCCGTGACAATGCATTCTTGACAGATAGTTCCTCTTCTATTGAGAAAACTCGTCAATCTGCAGCATTGCCGTGACCAGGATTCGAACCTGGGTTACTACGGCCACAACGTAGGGTCCTAACCACTAGACGATCACGGCTATCGGGGTGTATATATTCACACGTTAAGACATATGAAAAGATTGGATGTAAAATATTCAAACCTGTGGGCAATGTGAGCAATGTGGGCGAATTTCAACGTTTTGAGCGTATACAGTTTCAGCGTTAAGCACTTGTTTGCAATAAAGTTCAAAATTCAAATCAAGTAGAATAAACTTAGCATTCAGAAGCTATTTTTAGCTAGCTATTAACCCTACAATAAAACGTTGTGTCGGTATCATAAAAACGCAACCAAACCGCATCAAGCTATGTCAGCACTTTTCAACCCTACACTTCGCCTCTATAATCGAGTCAACGGGTTTACCCGATTATTGCGTGCATATTTACCCCGCTTTTTACCCATCCCAATGTTGTCCATTCACCATACATACGCACCCCAAATACATCCGTCGGTAGCAGTCAGCAAATATGCATTTCATCGTTATCATCGTTAGCAGTGTGGTCGAAGTGTTCGTTTCAAGCGTTGTTGTTGATGTTTGCAAATCGTTTCTAAGCGCGTTAGCTACCAAGTTCTCCTTATAGCCGTGATCGTCTAGTGGTTAGGACCCTACGTTGTGGCCGTAGTAACCCAGGTTCGAATCCTGGTCACGGCAATGTCTCGCACATTCTCCCCACTCTTAAATGAGGCAGAGTTGTGCCAAAGAACATTGTCACGGAAAGGAGTGAAAATCCTCTTTTTTGCTCTCCTCTTCTAACGTGTCATAACGTCACAAAAAACAACTTCTATTTTCCATGCTTGAATGAAGTACGTGATGAGCTAGCATTTTGTCGGAAAAACAACCCCCCTCACTGGTATGCGTGTCCCGTCCTACTCCCGTACCCTGCTCTTCAATGCACATATATATTTTTTTATATATCCGCCTGACCTACATACCGCGCATCTAACCGCGCGAGGGGCGCTTTAATCCGTAGCAAATAGTTTGCCCACCGTAAGCCACGCGTGGGTTGCTGCAGCAAGAAATATTGCTACCCATTCGTCGGGGTTCAGTTGCAGCCGTAATCATCCACTCCACAAACAGTGCAGACAGAGTGCGCTCGGTTATAGTTTTGCGTTCGTGTTTTATTTCCTTTCCGGTACGCTTACGCGGAAGATGATGCTTTTCTTTCACTTTCTGTCTTTTCGGTTTCGTTCCGGCTCGCTCCAGCCGACAGTAAAGAGCGGGAAACGAGAAAAACACACACACAAACATAGAGACACTCACAAATAAACCGAAACCGGAAGCTTAGCGTAAGCCATTTTCCACCAAACCGTTGATGGGCAGCAGTTGAAATGGCCGGCAGGCGTTTTGAGTGGCAGACTGGATGCGACTTCCGGATTTGCAATAAATTTCGGTCACGAACAAGACCTTTAACCGCGTGCACGGTGCTAAGAAAAACGGGTTCCACTTGAATGGGTTGAATCTGTGAAGAAAACACAAGCCAGAACGCAAGGCCACCCATTTGATGGCGGGATGGGGGACCCATGTGAGGGATTGGGGGTGATGGCTTAAGCTTGCCCTACTTCAAGCCACGCAAAATGTAAGCAGTGCCGGGGAGATAAGTTTTTATTACGCTGTCTGGCTGGCGATGGCTCTGGGCTTAATGAACCGGAAGCGCAAGTGTCAGATAAGTTACGAATCGCATAAAGCACCGGGTGGTGTTGTGCGGATGATTTTGGTGGAAAATGCTCGCCTCCAAACCTGCGCCATCCGTTGTTCCCGGGACAGTGTGTGAGACTGAATTCTGTCGGGAAGAGGATGCGCGTTCAGTGAGATGGAACATTGGAGTTGATTTTTTTTTGCTGATGTTTTTGGAACGCAAAGTCTTTAGCAAAGACCGTACACACACTGAGGATCGATCTGTTTTTCATGCTTGGATCACCGTTTGCTTACATGTTGTTACAGGCAATGTTAACGAAAACACTTCCGCACTTAGGCAATGGAATGAAAGGATGTGTTAGTTCCAGCTGAGGAGATTATGAGTTTGAAGGGGTTTGTTTTTCTTCTGGTTACCGATTATATCCAGCCAGTTTTTTCTTACATTTTTTTCTGATGTTTTCTTTTGCATAAGCTATACTTCACGACTTCTTTTTGTAAAAATGTTTATAGTAATAATTCCTTCAAGTAAATCTATTTTTAAATAACATTGTTTATTTTTAGTGATACATCAAATAGAAATAACGAATACAAATATGATGAACTGCAAATTTATAGCCTTCTTGCTCGTTTTGATTATATGTAACCTTGGTGAGATCTGTTTTTTTAGGTATTAACATATTTTAACAGATTCTTGTTTTTGTTTAACATTGCTTAAGTGTTTTTCCCATCATTCACAATATTTCACAATTTTCAAATGTCTTCTTTATCTTCTATTTGGCATAACGTCCTACGCGGACATGCCGGCCTATACAGGCTTTCGAGACTTAATTCATTACCACGTAGCCGGACAGTCAATCCTTGCAACGGGGGACGATCCATTCTGGGCTTGAACCCCAACCCACTTTTTCAAATTCATTCGGCTGATAAATTTCCATGACCCTTTTTAATAAGAGCTTTGGTGATTAAGTAATTGCAATTACAGGGTTTCGAATCATATAATGGACTACTTGATCCACTCGGTGGAATGTTTGAAATGGTTAAGGGATATATGCAACGTTGCTATGGAGGTTTGCAAGCATATAGGGGAATATGTCAAACGCTTAGGAGAAGTGTGCAAAACAGCTATGGAGTTTTGCATCCAGCTATGGAGCGCTCGGATGTAGCGCTGTAGAAATTAATCCTAGATTTTTTTAAAAAGCACCGCGTGATGATTTAAATGTTTGGGGTGATTAAGCACATGTTTTAGGATCATCAGAAGGAAATAGTGGTTAATCCGTAATAAAATTTATTCGCAATAACTATTCACTATGTAACTGTTTCCTACGTCCAATCCGATTCAACATTAAATTCTACTATTTCTTCACATCATCAACATTTCCTGACATATTTAAATATGAAGATTTTGAAGGGTGTGTTCAAAGTATTCTTATAAATCGTTTGACATAGGCTTTAATATTTTCTGGTATTTCAGGCTGGTTCTTAGTTGGTTCTAAATTTAACGCGGGTGATTAAAGAAGGGGGGTAATTTGATTACTAGGTAGGAGGACTATGATGAACATTATTTGGATATGTGTGTTTAAATATGAGGAAAAATGTTGCCACAATAAAAATAGTAATAGTAGAGTATAAAATAGTAGAGAAGAGAATTTTACAAAGAACATTGTTTAAATAGCAAATTTTATTAAAAAATAAACAATTACAGGGTTTCGAATCATATAATGGACTACTTGATCCACTCGGTGGAATGTTTGAAATGGTAAGGGGATGTTTGCAACGTTGCTATGGAGGTTTGCAAGCATATAGGGGAATATGTCAAATGCTTAGGAGAAGTGTACAAAACAGCTATGGAGTTTTGCATCCAGCTATGGAGCGCTCGGTTGTAGCGCTGTAGAAATTCATCCAAAAAAAAATTTAAAGGCACTGCGTGATGATTTAAATGTCTGGGGTGATTAAACATATGTTTCTGGTATTGTCATGCAACATAATAATTAAGTTTTAAATTTAATTTGCTATTTACATAAACGATATTCTTTGTTACATTCTCTACTCTACTATTTCTTCTTTGCGGCAACATTTTTCCTCATAGTTAAACATGAATTTTTAAATAATGTTCATCATAGTTCTCCTACTTAGTGATCAAATTACCCCCCTTCTTTAATCACCCGCGTTAAAGTCCCGCCCGATAACCGTGGCACCACTTATTACCATTGACACAACATAGGATGCATTAATCTTCGATGCAAACAGATTGACTCATTGTGTGCTGTCGATAATCGTTTGCCCGAAGTGCATTGGTTTTGAAAGTGCATTGGTGTTGTGCCCTATAATGTAACCCGCTCTTTTCCTAACATTCACATACAAACACGCGCCGTAGATCGACACGTACACCCAAATGAATAGGCCACTCTAGTAATTAATTGATCACGAAATCGGTACAATAAGCCTAACACTATGCCGTGCCATGCATTAGAAGCCAAATTGGGGGTGCCCCATTTCAACTGAAATCGCTGTAAATTGAACCATCGGCAAACCAAATTGCAAGCGAACTTAGCGTGCAGATCAAATATTAATAATTAATCGCTTGAACGTTTGATTTGCACCGTGTGCGCGTGTGTCTGTGTGTTTGTACTCGGTAACAACAAGGTTCTATCGACGAACGGATGCCGATTTCCACGACTGAGTTGCACTGCTGTGCATGGTGCTCCGGGGAAAGCGAACGGTTCCGCCCTCTCGTACGTTGTGCTAGCCGGAGAGTGCCTTTCTGCCAAGCGAACATCCGGCGGTTACGCGGAATTCCCGTCCGCCTAACACACTCTAATTATTGTGCTCGAAACGTTCGAAAACACGCCGACAGGGAAGAAGAGCAGAGGCGATGCGACGCTACGAACTAGCGCCGCACGAATCAAACGAAACCAATCGAACCGTACCACGGTCTGTGCGGTAGTCAGAGATAATTAAATCACGTCCAGCACGGTCCAGCGGCGACTGTGCTTTGTGGTAATAGCTTTGGAAAAGTTTGCCAATCCAGATCCCAGTCCGCATTCGTTTGGCCGCGTCAGTAGTACGCCATTATTTGCACACCAGAGCCAAAGTTCGCGCTCCCCGGTGCAACCGGATATTCAGGGTTCGCTGTTTCCATCGCACCATGCAAAAGCGTACCAACGCACCCAACTATTGGCGAAAAACTCCTTCATTAGCGGAACGGGATATCGGATCCGCTTTTTTTTTTGTTGGGACGTGCATGTTCTATTTCCAAACGTTGCGCTCACTTCACAAGACATTAGGGGCGGTAATTTTTGGGCCTAACATTGTTAGGTTCGTTTCGGTCGGGAAATTAAAGCAACTTTAAAACCGCACCCATTCGTAGTGTTGGATTCCAATAGGATTCTAACATTTACTTTTGTGCAATATTTTCCTGGGACTACACGTATGGTTGAAAACCACACGCAATCAAGTAAGTCAAACAGTGGTTTAATTCAAAATGACATATGAAGCATCCTAATACATCAATTTCGACATACATTTAGCTGGTTTTTCTGTGACAAAAAATTCTGTTAATATAGAAATGAAAGTATAACTGAAAATAATGTTTATATAAGTTTGTAACGAAAAAATCTGTGAGAGCAGAATTAGATTCATATTATTTTTAGTTTGTAATACCAATCTTGAAAAAAATTCAACATTTTACAGCAATCGAACTTCATGACTTATAGCATTTTGTATGAAGCAACTTTTGTGCACTTTTTTAAGACAAAAATAGAAACAAAGCAAAACATGGGTTAATGAAGAATTTTCGGACCCTGCTTCACCAAAATTTATCTTAAAGTATTGGCATACTAAGTTTAAACGTGGTGAAATGAGCACTGAAGACATAGGACGCTCAAAAGAGCTATCGCAATAGCTCACATATGTGAAAACAATGGCCAAAGTATATGAATTGAGGTACGAATCGCTTCCTCACCTACCATATGCACCACACCTGGCTCACAGTGACTATTTCCTGTTCTGAGACCTCAAGAGGATGTTCGCTGGGAAGAAATTTTCGTCGAACGAATAGGGTGATCGCCGAAATAGAAACCAGTTTTGAGGCAACGAACAAACCGTACTACATAGGTGATTTAGAAAAGTTGGAGAATCGTTATAATTAAAAAAAAAATTAAACAATTAAACAATTAAACAATAATTGGTGTATCACTCTTGAAGGGATGTATGTTCCATTCCTCGGTGTTGATAAAGGTTTCAGGCTCTACAATGGAATAAATAATAAGTCCTAATACTGACATTGGCTATAACAGTCTAAAACCAAGTTTCTGCTCCATGCCTAAGCAAGCGTTCATAGTCGGGTTATTGATGGCAGTTTTGGTTCACATACCTATTCTGGTGCTAATTTTGGAGAGAAAAACTCAGATGTTTCAGAGTAGTTGATAATTTACTAATTATCCTTTAACATTTGACCTGAACGGCAATATATGTACTATCTTTTTGACTCCGTTTTATATATTTAAAGCTTGTTTACTTTTCCCATCTCTGTTTTGTTTTATTAATTAGTACTAAGACGGCAATATTAGGTTCTTTAAAGAAACGATCGGCTATTGAGCTTCCCAATACAATCCCATAAAATTTAATAGACTGTAAGTTATCTAGTTCTAGGGCGGTCCCGCCGTGGTCGTCAACTCGTACGACTCAATAACATGCCCGTCATGGGTTCATGGGTTTAAGCCTAGAATGGACCGTCCCCCCATAGCAAGAAGGATTGACTATCTGAGCAAGAAGGATAGAGGATATTGAAGATTGCGTGGTAATGAATTAAGTCTCGAAAACCTGTATAGGCTGGCATAGGATCCGCGTAGGATGTTAAGCCAAATAGAAGTTCCCTAGATCTGCCTTATTGTTATTCTCAGCATCCAAATGCTGTAATGTAAAACCCAAAACAAGAGTTACAGAATCATTCGATATGTTGAAACCAGCTCATTTTTTTACGAGTCACACTCCGCTCTCATAAGGGTGGAAGCTCCAAAGTGATCTTTTATAGGTCAGATGTGAGACTGATTTACGAGCAATTTTCTTTGCATTGTACGTGTTAACTAAATAGCAATTTTGTTTTGATGAATTACTTAAAATATATAATAGTTGTACAAGCATGCAGATATTAAACTAATTGTCTGAGAGAGAAAAAAAATGCCAATATTACAATCAAACTGTACTGCTGCTAACAAAAAATGCGTTAACAATTGACATGAAATATTCCATTCCATCCTCAGCATTTAGCTGAAGAAAGCAACGACTTTGGTGCTTTCAGATCATGATTATTCAAAATTTTATAAGCTTTGATTTCGTATTGATTTATAAAAAAAATGATATTGACTAACTCTTTAATAATGGCGTCGAATTTTAAACGTCAAACCCCGTGCTGATACCTTCTCCATGAATGAATTGTTCGTTATTCCCAGTGCCAAACAAAAACCACACTTCATACAAATCATGCCAACTCGTTCATTCTCATCCCGAATAATATCCATACCACTTACTTTAACGATCATTCCACCCGTACCCGAGTGCTCGAGTGCTTAAAGCGTACACACATTTACCGCAGGCAGCAGCCGAACCCGATGAAGCACCAATTAGCAAAGCAAAACTTTTAAGCCGCCAAACCACGCGCTTTTGCTTTGCAGCCCAACAACCACTTCACACACACAAACACACAAACACACAGAGAATATACAACCTTTGCTGCTTAAAACAAACAGAACGAACGCCCCACATATGTAGTACGATGGGGGGACGACCCTGCTGCTGCTGCTGCTGCTATAGGACGAAAGTTTACATTTGGTTTCTGTCGAAATCGATCTCATCCCCGCATCCAGGATCGTTATAGATCATGCCAGCTGGCACAAAAGTTTGAACCTTCTAATCATTACAAATACGCTGCGAGACTATCCTTCTCGTTTTGACGAGTGGAAACAAAAAGGAGGGAGGGGAAGAAACTTTCACATGCACAGCTTTCTTAAGAAACACACAAGCGCTGGCAAGACAAGACAAATTAGCCTGCCTGAGACAAATGTGCTCTCGGGGTGGAGCGTCTTTTTTGTTGTTGCTTCTGAATTAAAAGGACTCCCTCTGCACTAACACAAACACACACACACAACGAAGAAGCAAAGGGATCTTTGTCTGTCTTTCTGCCTCATCAAGCTTCTCATCATCCGTACATGTGTCTTCGTGGAGCGGAGCTTTATGTATGCTAAAAAGGGGTTGACACAAAGCACCCGGGAAGATGCGGATGTAGCATCTCACGATGGTTCACTTTATGTTTTTTTTTCTCTTTTGCTTTGTGTTGTCCTTTTCACTGCTAGTAATTTATCTTTCCCTAATTTGCCCGAAAAGAAGTTCACCAAAAGAAGCTTTGGAAGCACAGCGCCAGAACACTTCTCCTGAGCTTTATTCATTTATTTACGAGCAGCGCGTAATCCTTCTCTCTCTCTCTCTCTCTTTTTTGCCTCCCACACCCCATTCAGCAAGATGGTCCTGTTACTATTTTTCAACAGAAACGGAGCTCAAGTTACGGCGCGTCAGGTTTGCCAACTTTAAAGTCTATTAAAACTGGCCCCCTCCCAAGACCAGCCGGGTCTGGTCCGGGCTTATTTGCTGATTTTCCTCACTTCAGTTTTCCACTTGTGTCGGGAGTTGATAAAGGGGGGAAAAGATCAGAATTTCAAAAGCTTTTCCGGGACTCCGGGTTTGATGTGAGAATTTGAGATGCTGAGTGTGAAGGTGGAGGGACAAACAGATGTTTGTTATTTTTATCATTCAACCCGATACTCGCAGTGTCCCGCATGTACCCTCGCTGAAGAGCTAGGAAGAGCGGGAAGAGTCCGAACCTTAGCCCTTATGTTCGCCCTAGCTCATATTCTTAATCTTCTGTGCTGTAGTTCTTCTACCTTCCTTCCAGCGGCGTCCCATGGGAAGCTGAGACTCCTTCACCATTGTGTTTGTTTTCCTCCCTTAGGTTTTTGGGCGTTGGGTGTTGGGAAGCGACCTTCCTCTTCCTCATAAAAAATCTTCCCCAATAAGAAGGGGGAAGGTTGGGAATATTTTGCTTTCTTGTGCGCCACTATTTGAGAAGAAAGTTTTCCTCTTTTTTGTTTACCCCATGCTTTTTTTTTGCTATTGGCTGCACAGCGAACCTCTGAGGGGCAGGACGACAACGTGACCCCATTTTATGTTTTCACCACTGCACAACTCGATCAACTCGAACACAGCGCTCGATAGCGTTGGGTGGGAAAATGGGGCGTCCTTTCTTGCCATTCTTTGTTTCTTTACTCCTTCGTTTGTTCTTTTTCTGGCTGTTTGTTGCCAATCGAAAATATCCAGACAATAAAGCCCGACAATCCCGAAGAGAGCGCGTTCTCCCGACTGTGTCCCGTTCACAGTCAGGCTAAACACGGCTAAGCACTACTGGGAAAGTGGAAATCGAAACACGCTGTGCGGCAATGCGATTGATATTGCAACCATACTCGGAATGCTCTGCTCAGCACGGATCCATTCGAACGTGGGCACGATTCGAATAAATTCGAAGCGGAAACGAGCAATAACAAACAAACGGATGGATCGAAAGGAAAGCTAACCTCCCGTGACACTGTATACATTAATATGTAAATTTAGTAGTAAAATCAAATGCAGTAGTTTCGGGGTTTGTGGCGGGAAGCACAACGATTGCGAATCTAAATTGAGTTGGCTTTTTAGTTTTAATGTTTTTCGACATGCGTGAATCTTTCAATGCTTTCATTTACGTACCACGGTTCATTCTTACAAAACGCAATATTAAGGTATAATTGAGCGATTAAAGACTTAAGACATGAACCATTCATGGATTAATTTGAAATTTAGGTGACATTATGATTTAAAATTGCCACTGTGTTGAGATGAACTGAAAAAAAAATCCTGCATTTTTATATTGATAAAATAAGTAACAAGATAAATGTAAAGCTTACATATTACAAACTCATGTACAATATTCGCACCATTTTAATCCGCTCGTTCGCGACAACCAAATTCAAAACGTCATTCGATAATCCGCAACTCAGTCAAGTGCGCTATACCGAGCGTGAACTGTACCTGAAGTCAGCGGTTCCGTGGCACAATCGTTAACTTGCACGACTTAAAAACCTTGCCGTGCGTGTGGTTACTGAATAAGTTTTTAAAGCCTTTTATATATGTGCTGGACATATCCACGAAAGGACGTCCATCTTATTATGGACCATTTTTTATCAAATTTAATTTAAACAATTTGATAACAAAGCCAACGCATTACAGGACAATGGATTATGTTTCGTTGTGTCGCTAGCAATAACCGAATGATGTCTGCTGCAATTGGAATCAGATTCGAATTTGTATAAATTTAATTTTAAAATTAGAAAAACAAGTTAATTGATCAATTAAATAACACTTGCAAAATTAATTGCCAATACAGAAGAAAAGCTGTTAAAGTGCGAAGAGACACAATTTTAAACGTATACTTTATCTACATTTTATACACAAAATAGCTTGATTTTTTGAGCGAAATGAAACGGAAAACTTGAAAAATATCCGCCCAAACACAAGCGCCCGGGCGCTAAAATTGAAGACACCGATAAAGCTCGAAATAAAGCCCAATCTTTCCGGCGGCGAGATTGATTAAAATTATACATTTAATTAACTGAAATCCGTGCTCATTTGCTTATCTCGTTACTCAATTTAAACTATTTCCGTGCCTGTGCATCCGTAAGCTGGCCGGAAACGTTGCGCACAGGAGGAACGGGCGCAGGAGCAACCGGCAGCAGGACGGCATTGCAAGCCTTTCCACAATCCACTGCTGAACGGTCTAGGCTACAAACGTTGAGGCGAATGGTTCTTGTCATCCCGCCCGGCCGAATAACGCCGCGAAGAAGGAAGCGATAGACACACTCTGATAGACAGGACGGACAGAATGACAGACGGTGCTGCTTTCTGGCATGCTGTGTGTGTGTGTTTGTCTCACGGGAATCTACATCACCTCGGGAATGCTTCTGGAGTAGCTCTCGCCCAAAGCAACGCTTCGCTTCACCCGCCCTGCCCGATCCGATAAGCTGCTAATTGATTTATTTTCCATCCGCCTTTCTTCGCATTGCTTCGATGATTTTTAAGCTAGTTTGGCGCGGGCTAGTGGAACTGTGGAACCGTGTTTTTTTACTTTGTTGGTTTTTGCTTCACTAACTGAATGTTTTTTTTTTCTTTCTTTTTCACTGCTATTTTAAACATACCACACACATACACCTTCAAAAACCTTGATACGATTACGATCCGGCACGATCGGGGAACCAAACGCCATTTCACCACATCTCTCGTTACTTGCCCACCCGCCGGCAACACGATGCTGTTAATTGTGAAATGCTGACACTCACCGCAACAACACTATCCATCGCCAAACAAACGAACAAACCAAAAACTGCGAACGTCCTTCCGTCACCCAAACTATACTTTGCCTGCCTGCTGCGAACGGCATGCCGCTGGAAAACTCCACCACAACACAACGCGTTTCGAACGACATCATCCACCATCACCACCATCGGTTGCCCGGGCAACGGGGACACTGTGTCACAATCGCGGGCTTCTGGGTGGAAAATCATTATCGGGCTTCCGCGACAATCTCGAATGATGGTGGTGGTCACCGTTTCTGGATTTTTTTTTTTTGCTGCTGCTGTTTGTGTGCCCGGGGACACCGAACATCGAAACAGCTCGAGTACAATCTGCCGGACGATCGGGATATCGCCATCAGCAAGGCGATGGAAGCGAACCGGATGGACGACAAGTGAGTAGTGAGGCGAGGGCAAAAACGGCCAAACCGGGACGCACGGGCGGACGCACACTCGATGGAGGGATGAAAATAAAATGAAAATTATTTTCTCACTCGCCAAAGCTAATTAAAGTGGTGCCAGGCATATCACGGACCGGTTCGGCATCGAACGCATCGAACCAGCGTGTGAGTGGTGGGAAGGGGAATAAAAAAATCTGACGATTGAAAACACATCCGAAACAGGGCGGCGGCAACCCAAGCGACAAAATCGACATGCTTTCTCACTCTCTCAGGTTTACTGATCTATTGGGTAGAATGAGAAAGCATGTCGATTTTGTTACTTGGGAACATTTCGATAAACATTCGTTTTGACTTTTTAATGAGCCGTCGCGACGGCGAAACGGAAAGTCATACACAGAGCGTTATTAACCGAAAGTAACATGTAATGAAATTACTGGCTTTTCACTTTTAAATGGCCAATACTTTTAGCTGCACACAAGCTGCCAATATTACGCCGCTTGTTTGTGCTGCCGGAAATGTCCTTACTTTCTCTTGTTTTTTTTTTTGTACAACCAATTCAAGAGATTTCCACAAAATCCTCCAAAAATCCATCCGAAACACTTCCGCCCATTTACAAAGGAAAAAAACCGTCGCCCCGCGATTGTGCGCCACCAAAACCGGATGTTATTCTTAATCAACGCTACACCACAACGCTCTAACAGTGGCCGTGGTCGATGGGGGAGATTTTGCACTCGTTTCAAATCAACCACAGCGCCGCAGAAGATTCGGAATCGCTCTCACTCCCTCCCGCTTGATCCAGCACCAGCCTTCGGGTAATTGGAAAGTAAAAATTAAATTAAAATCAAAAAGTCAAACTGCCGTCTTTTCCCCCGCCAACCCTCAAAAGTCCCACAAAGTTATCTGATGTCCCAGCGAGATAGTATCAGCCGCTTATAAAATCATCGCCAACTTGTTTCCGCTACAACTTTCCGATTTCCGACCCTTTGCCGAAACGTCGATAAGGTAAAGGGTGAGGGGTGTTTTTTTGCTTTTCTTTTGTCGCTTATCACTTTGTACTTGAGCAAAGAAACCCGAGCAGGCGCTTTAAAATACGTTTGCCTCTAGGCCAGAGGAAGTCCCCCTTACATCTAGGACATTCTTCGCTTTACTATTGCCGGGACCAGAGAGCACAATCCATTAGATGCTGCCAAGCATTGTACAGTGAATGTAGAGCAATATATCTAGGCTACACTGCTTTAAACGAGAGGATTTGAAGAAGAATTGTTCGCCCCGCTCCCGAGAGCGAAGATACCTTTAAGTGATAAATCAACCAGATCCGAAACGGCAAATGCCATCCAGTTGGGGACAAACGGAAGGACAGAAATCGACGAGGGAAAATAAGACGTCCCGCTTATCACCGGCGAGGTTAAAATCGATCGATCCGGCATTTCGGGAGTTTCCATTTCGGTAGCGCACTGACAATGTATATTACAATAATCTATTTTCTAGTCTTACAAAACAAACCCGGTCGGTGTTTGGGATTTTTATTCCTCTTTTCGTACGAATCGTGGCGCTCCCTAGACGATTAAGAAAGCCTAAACGCACAGGTCATCTATTTACAGCGAAGCCGTCCGTGCGTTGAGCGTAATTGTCTTTCCCATCCCTAGTCGCTGTATCGATTGAACGTACCGAAGCGCAAACTAACCACTGGGCTTAACTTGACATTACGCGCGATACATCGGCCGGGAACGGCTTCTTTGTACATCATAATATTACAACAAGGGACGAAAGTAGGGACAACTGCTACAACCACTACGCTTCGTTCGCCCATTCGTTCACCCATTGCGTCTGGCACTATGCGTTCACTCTCGATTTGCACCACTTCCGGGCGTAAACAACTCTACATAATATCACCAAACAACTTACGAATAGGGGATGAGGAGAAAACAAAAAACAAATGTGGTAACAAACTTATCGGAAATTATTGTTTAGCGCTGGGGCTAAAACGTTAAGGCTAAACAATCACGCTACACGCGCGCGCGTTTGTAGCGGCTAGCGTGGCCTTTTTAGCACCCGCCATACCGTTCTAATAGTGTCGCACCAGTCCCATCGTGTTCCGCTTTCCGCAATGCCACAAAAAACAGCGCAGAAATATGCAGAATGCTTACATAATTTTGTTATATATCTGTGTGTGTGTGTCCGTCCGTGTTTTTCACACTATCTACGATACTCTTAAACGATATCAATTGCAAAGAAGCAAGGAAACATTTTGCAAAACATGTTACCACTAAACCACTAAGCGCACGCACACCCCCCCCCCCCCCACCGAATGGTGGTCCCGTGCGGTTCTGGGTGCGGTTCGGAGAGGGTTGCGTGTGTGTGCGGAAGCGAACGCCCCGGAACGCTTCGCAAAACAAAACCGATAACGAAAGAAAACTTAGCATACATTGCACAACTTGTTTCGCAAAAGACGATAAACCGAATTTAAGCGCCGGGCTTTGTTTCTATGCGTAGAACTTTTCAATAATGTCCTTGTTCTTTTCCGCCACGACGTTACGTTTGATCTTCAACGTAGGGCCTGCGCGGGTAGGATGGAGATGGAAGAAACAGAGAGAGAAGAAAAGAAAGGAAAAAGTTTTAGTAAAAATAGCTCACTGGGTAGGGTTGGCGGCATCCGGGGACGTACCTAGCTCGCCGCCAGGCACGGAAAAGTCAGACTTCAGTAGGGCAAACTTTTGAATCTTCTGTGCGTTCGAGATGGCTTTCTGGTTGGCACGATCGATTCCTTCCTGGAGTGCTTTCAGCACCTGTGAAAAAGACGACAAAGCGACGGAGCTCAATTAATCAATCACATTTTGTGACGCCAGCTCCTATGAACGGCTGGGTCGAACAAGTCATCCAATAACCCAAAAACAACACGCTACCTTCGGGCAGGGACCAGCTGCATGGATCTCGCTCAGCTTGCTGTACTCCACGCCGAGCTCCTTCAGCGCGGCGATCGTTTCCGGCGTCAGTTCGTCCTTCGGTTCGCCGCTGTCGAGGTTCATCTGCGTTTTGAGCGTGAGCAGCATGGTCAGGAACTTGCGCTTATCGCCCACCAGGAACGCATTGCTCACGTACGGCAGCTCATTCTTCACGAGATTCTCCACGTGCACTGGCGGGATGTTTTCACCGCCCGCAGTGATAATAAGTTCCTGCGGTGAGCCAGCAAACAAACAAAAAAAGGGAGCGATTAGCAAAACCGCAAAAGGGTAAACTACTCGAATCTCCCCACATACCTTGATGCGTCCCGTAATGTACATGAAGCCAGCCTCGTCCAGATATCCCACATCGCCCGAATGCATCCATCCATCGTCGTCGACGGCTTCGCGCGTTTTGCCCTCCTCGCCAATGTAGCCCATCAGTACGTGGCGGCCCCGCATGCAGATTTCACCGTGCCCTCGCTCGTCCGGTTTGTCGATTTTCGTCTCACAGCCGCCGAGCGGTTTGCCGATCGTGTCAAAGTTGTAGCTATCCGGTGCGGTTAGCGAGTGCGCACCGGACGTTTCCGACATGCCGAACGCTTCCATGATCGGCAGATCCAGGCTCATGAAGTACTTCTTCGTCTCGCGGTCCATCGGTGCGGCGGCCGTTGCCAGCGTCAGGCAGCGGCTAAACCCGAGCGCATCCTTCACCTTCGACAGGATGTAGTTCTTCACCAGACGGTACTGCCACGAGTTGGTGGGTTTGCTGTGGACGGAGAGCAAAGCGGAACTGTAACAAAATTTTGTAAAAAAACTAAAACTATCCCATACGCACCCTTCCATGGCGTCCAGATGGTGCTGCAGCGTTACACTCTTCGCCCAGCCGGCCACTAGCTTCTTGGCCGCCCCGCTCTGGGCACCGATCGCGAGCATCTTCTCCTGGATCTTCTCGTAGACGCGCGGCACCGCCAGCATGCGCGTCGGTTTCGCTTCCTGCAGCGTGTGGAGCAGCGTGCCCTTCATCGCATCCTTGTCGGCGAAGTACACGGTGCAGGCGAACTGCAGCGTCAGGAAGATGTCCACCATCTGGGCGGCGACGTGGCTGAGCGGCAGGAAGGACACGAGCACCTCCTCGGCGTACCGTATCTGGTGCAGCCGCTTGCCGATTGCGTACGAGTCCCAGGTGAAGTTATCGTGGCTGAGCATGACACCCTTCGGATTGCCTACCGTACCGGACTGGAGGGAGAGGAAACAATGGGAAGCGAATTTAGCCATGGTGCGGCACACTTTTCGCAGCGTTGGTTCGAACAGGAAAGAGTTTCTCCCTTACCGTGTACACCAGACAGCAGCATTGATTGATGGCGATGTTGGCAAGGCGTCTGTTAAACTCTTCTTCCACATCATCAACGTTCATTTCTTCCAGCTCCGACCACTGCAATAAAAAATGAAAAGAAACGAAAAAGTTAAAGTATTGTATTGCTTTAAAATTGTTTTAAAAATAATCTTTTAATGGTGAGTTAAATTGCGGAAGCAGTAAATTAAAGTACCATCTAAGGAATTAAACCACCCCGAACATAGCAATGGAGCAATTTTGGCCAAATGTCCCGTAACGTAATCACACATCGTTTGCGGTGCGGTTTGTCACAGAGGGAATGGGACGGGACATCTTCATCTGCCAAACAGAACGAGTTCTTTCCACACTCATAGCCCGGCAAAGGAGAATGTAGATCGTTAAAAGTGAGAGAAAAACGCAACCATTTCACCTATTTTCTTCCGACATCGGAAGCTGCCAGCCGTGGACCGGTTATGCGCAACCACAGATTGGTGATTCGTGTCCGCAGTCCAGTCACGACCTGGCATGAAGTCATTTTGAGGCGCAATTTTGGTGGGCTTGGTGAAGGAAAAAAAATAATAGCACCCACGAATGCCTTGCCTTCGTTGCCTTTGCCGTTTGTTTGTGCTGGCAGGAAGAAAACGTGTCCTGAAGTGGAAATTGTCTTGTGCAAACACAGCCACACGCACGCGTTGCAAGTTCAAGCAATCGTCGTTTTTTCGTATTCGGCTGGTTTTTTTCTTCTCCCTATTTGCCTTCTTTCATTAGCAATTCCCACGAGACAATTGACAACTTCCGCAATGCAATCGATGGTATGGTTAACCCACGAATCCTTTCGATAAAAATCAGGGAGGAAAAGGAGGGATACAGAAGCCATCTTCTAAAAGGGGTAAAGGAACCGGGTTCCCCGTTCTGTAGATACTTTAAAGATTGCTTTGTTTTCCGTGCTTTGTTTCGACATAAGCGAAGTCGTATCGTTATGTGGTATCCCCCCTTTTTATTAGTGCCAACAGAACAGAACCCGCATGAGGTGGAAAAGCATGTTCTCGGTCGGTTTATGTGGGATGAAGCTTTGTCTTCCGTGCAGTGCAGAATCATTTCTTTCCATCATCATCTACGCGATTCAAACAAGACTGAAGGGAAGAAGTCGTTATGGGAGTATCGGGTCTTGAAGAAAAAGAGGACCTTTAATAACATCATTTGGTACGTGTGTCCAAATAATTCACACGCTTGTTTGCTTTAAAATGTTTTTTTTTATCCGTTTAAAAATATCAATCAATGTTCCTGATGCATATTCTGAATTATCAGACTCATGCTATGCTACTACCTATTTTTACTATTAAAATGAAAAATTAGATTATTTTTAATCATTTCTGGGGAAATTTCTGAATCCAAAAACACATATCTTATCGAATTAATCTTCATATCTTCTTCTTCTTTGGCTCAACAACCGTTGTCGGTCAAGGCCTGCCTGCACCACTTGTGGGCTTTGGCTTTCAGTGACTAATTGATTCCCCCCCATAGCAGGATAGTCAGTCCTACGTATGGCGGCACGGTCCATTTGGGGATTGAACCCATGACGGGCATGTTGTTAAGTCGCACGAGTTGACGATTGTACTACGAGAACGGATCGAATTAATAACGTATCGTAAACGTCGAATTTGGCTGTTTTCTTCTAAATAAACCTATTATTTGTGTAGTTCCACTTGAATTGGATGGTTTGTGCTATTAGATTAATAATTTCATACGACTATGTCTGACGATTACAAGTTTGTTAGTTTTTGAAAGATTTTTAAAAATCAACTGAAAGGATTTTTTTGCATTTGACAATCGGTGTGGTGAATCAATCCAATTAAACTTTGGTAACTATAAGTCATAAATTCATAAAGTTGAAATACAAAAACAACAAAGCCACATAACAATATATTATTAGGCAAAAGATAAGTTTTTTTTGCATGTGCATTACAAGAATTATAAAAAGACAAACAAAACTGATATTGCCTTACTGTATAAAATACTTGAATTGATGTTAAACACATTGGACTTTTATATCCAGAAAAAGTTACCATCATTTGATGGGCAAGGACTATCCACAACATTCCATGGTTCGTCAGAAGCAGAATATGTTCCACCACTTCTAACAAATATGTTTGGAATTCGTTTCAAACTGATGATCTAAATCAGAAATAGCCATTTCATTACTAGCATGGGCATACTGCCCCATCTTTTCTTATTTCTCGCAACCGGTATTACCGGCTACAATCTTAAAGATATTCAAAATATTGAGATATAGAGAGAGCGTGTGTTTTGCAAAATGGAAAATGGAAACTTCCTCCCACATTCAAGTGTTATTTTGTCCTTGAACTAGCGCAGCACTCTACAGTATGATAAATTAATATTTCCCTACAAATGCCCAGCACGCCGGCTACAAACGCGCACACGCAAGGTACCCAAACATATCAATCATGCGCTGAAGAAAATTGACTATTTGTATCCAAACCAACCACCAACCAGCGTATTCTATCCTTCAAAGGCAGTCGAAAACATCCCTCACCCATCGACACATTCCCCCCTCACAGAAGTCCCATCGTTTGGCCACAAAATTGGAACATGATTGGATCGGTACAGGTCGTGGAGTTCTACCGCACTAAGAAAACGCCGGTTGCAACGGCTCGTCGTTCGGGGGAGGTCCTGCTACACTACTTCCTGCTGCCATGAATTGGTAGCAATTTGCTGTCGAAAATGTTTCTCTCTACCAAGCGCGCTCGCTAGCCGCAAAGCGGAAGAAGGCGATGGTGTGATTTATTTGGTCCGATTATTTATGATACATTGGAACGCTTTGGTTTGTTCGCGCTGGAAAATGGTAAGGGATCCGTGCGCGTCTCCACAGCTTCCCAGGGGCAAGTGTAGAAGTAATATGGAACCAAGCCAGCAGCGGGGTTGTACACATGGGACGGAAGCCGTTCGGAACTGGGGCGTCCGTGTGAAATAATGTTCTCTCCAATGGTAGATTTTTAAGGCACAGAAATGCTGTGCCTCCCTCCCAACCAACGGCGGGCTTCGATCATCCGACCTCCACACTGAGGCTGCCGATGATGCTGATGATGATGCGACAATGTTGAGTTTGCAGCAGTTTGAGCAGCACGAGATTTCGCCCTCGCCCTACACCCGGTGGGGCAATCGAAAGTGAAATGACAAGTGAGAATATGTCGAACCGATGTAACCGCCTCCTACGCCCCCCAAGAAAGAACCACATGCCACCGCATGGTTGGTGGTGGTGGTGGTGCTGGTCGTGGTGATGATGGCAAATGAAAGAAGGAATAAAAACCTTCTTTGAAGTAAAATGGGAGAGCGCAAAAGAAAAATCACCTCACACGGTATGATTAATGATGTTGTAGCTGCAGGTTTGTTTTTTTTTTTCTTTTGCAGCTGCTTTTGAGCTTTGCCGATCCGATCGATGTGATTTTTTTTTTAGTTTTTCCTACCAGTCCAGTGACCCTAGCAAGAGGGGGCGCTTAGTTTAACCAAAGGTTAGCGTTTTTCTAATGGTTTTGAAATGAGTTCAGGAAAAGTGATAATTAAAAAAGGTCAAGCAAAAAAGTAACAACAAAAAATGATACTTTAAGGTTGGCTGGAAGCTTACACAACCATATCGTTATCAATTTTAATTTGAAAAATATCCCCTTGATCAAAGAATGGCACACTGCGCCCTTCATTCGTTTTCCATTAAATAACACATCATTGAAGAAACTGAAATGAAACCTCCTAACCTTTGCTCTGCAAAACCTGCTCACTATTCATTAGTTTCTACGGGGAAACAAGAAAAGCACAATACACGAAAGCCCCCCCACTCATTAAAATGATCCCAATCTGCAATTAGTTAAAGCATTCCCCGCTGCTAGAGCTATTCGGCCACTTCTTCTAGTGCCATTTTGCTAATTTAATCCAATTCGCAGCATTTTATGTTTGCTTTTTGCTAATTTCTACACCTTTCAGTGCAGAGAGAGCCCCCGCCGGCGGTGTGATGTGCAAATTCGTGCACGGTGCAATTTCGCTTCCGTTGGCCGTCCCAGGCCCAGGCCAGTACTATTTGCCTGCAGGTTAATACGAAAAAAGACCCCTCCACGGCACGTTTTGCTAGCGGAATGAATTTTAATGCGGATTTTACCGATTGGATCTCTCATTGCCCGTGCAGTGGGGAGTAAAGCGAGAGCGCGGTGGAGCACAGTGAGCAGAAACAAAAAACTTGCTTTCCTCTTTATTTTTTCCTCAACACGCCGATAAAGCAGATGAAAGCTATTATCCATTCTTTTTTCACACGCTACACTCCCGCGGGAAATGGGAGAGACAGAAACAGCGGAGGAAATTTCGATATAATTTGATACGAGTATTTTTTTATTTTTTTTTTTTGTTACTCCTCCTAGGATTGTACCCTTTGATATTATGTCCACCAGCTCTCGAAGCGTTCTGACACCCCACACACACCACAGGTTGATAATGGAAAATCCAATAATATTCTAATTGAATTGAAAACACCTCACTGTCATTTGCTATTCCTTTGTGGAGTGAATATGTGTGTGTTTTTTTTTTTTCATTAGAAACATACTTATTTTTATTTCCACTACAGTAAGCACATCAAACGATTTGCTGAACGACAGTAGTTCAAATGATCAATCAAGGTCAAAATTAAAATAGTTCAAAATCAATAAATTTCTAATTTATTGTGTGACACTAAAATATCTTTTCGAACACCGTTTGGTTTCATAGTTCTACGGAAATCTTTAAATATTTGTAATTAATGATATTGTATTTTATCCTCCAAAAGCTAACCAATACCCGCATTCATGGATTGAAGTAGTAGAAACTCATAATATGTTGGAAATTTAAGTTTTACTCTAATAAGATAGTAAAATTCGGCTTCTTAAGATGTTTCTAGCGTCTTTAATATACATGCGTATAACATTTTAATAATTAATAATTAAAACAACTGAATCCAACCAATGTCAAACATAGTAAAATGCATCAATTATACGTTAAAGCATGTGAAGTGTGTGGAATCCTGAGAAAGTGTGCCTTTTTTGTTACAACAATATCCAACACCAGCTTCGACTAAATGTGCACTAACGCACTATTACAACAGTGTTTCAAGACAATCCTCTTTTTAAACCCTCTTCTTCTATTTGGTGTAACCGTCCTACGCGGACATACCGGCATATATAGGCTTTCGAGACTTAATTCATTACCACGCAGCCGGAGAGTCAATCCTTGATACGGGGGAACGGTCCATTCTAGGCTCGAACCCATGACGTGCATGTTATTGAGTCGTTCAAGTTGACGACTGTACCACGGGACCACCCCCCCCCCTCTTTTTAAAGCCATCGAAGTGCTTATCAAAAACGAAAACATATCGAAAAAAGCCATTCGGCTGGTTTCCAAACTCGTGCTTAGGTTGTATGTTCGACAGTATTGTAACGATAATTCCTCTAAGATCAAATGGGAAAAATGCCTTTAGACATAGTATTGACTAATATTGTTTTGGTTGACTATAATGTCATCTTGTTTAGTACACAAAACCCGTCTTCGTAGGAGAATCTTTGCCTCTTCTTGATTTCTTTTTGACATTGATTTTTATGATTTAAAAAATACTTTAGAATTATAACTTGTCAACTCAAATCAAGTAGAAATCAGTGAAGCTTAAAGAGTACATCAATTAAGCATAATCGTTAAACGATAGTTCAACTATAAATTATATTCAATCGAGGCCTATGAGTTCGTCAGTGTATTCAGGGAGTGATCAAAGTAACAAAACTACTGTTTAGTTAATGAAAGAAAGGTGCGCGCTATTGCTATTACCCATTAGCTTAATCAATGTTCTATAACACTGATAAAAAGAGTTGCTGTATAAAGTTACAAAACAGGCAGTTTTTAAAACGGGAATCGAATTGCTCAAGGGGTCAACCGACACGCATATGATAAAGCACAGTAACACTTCAATAATTTACAACAAAAAAAAGATAGACATCCAACTGACTCATTACTCGATTGACCCTGGCGAAAGAAAGAGAGAAAGCGAGAGAGCAAACAAAAAGCACCGATCCCGATACGGACCCGAAAGGCCAATTGCAACTGTTGATTTACAACAGTGCTTGAATTGATATAAAAACATACATTCCACACCATCACACTACACCGACTACGCGGCGTTTGATGTTTCCCCGTGGCTCAAATGAAGTGAGTGTGCAAAGGGATGCAAAACCATTGAACGCGCATAAAAGATATCGTGCACGGGACAAAAAAAAGCCCCTCATAACTCCAATGGCCAATGGTGCTGACTGGTCACTTGAGCCACATTCGTAAAGCTTGCTGACCAAACCAAACCAAACCAAAGCGACAACGAAAAAACACCCCCTCAAAAACGTCCCTGTGAATACATGTGCTGAACGTTGATAAGTGAATGTGAAAGAAGAAAAAACGCCACAGGAAACTCAATTTCACTGTGGCGTGTGAGGAGGATACTGAAACTTACACGATAGAAGCCATCGTCCCGCTTGACGTACGGTGCGTACGGTGGCATCGTTTGAATGACGGTTTTCAGGTGCGGCAGGTTCTGACGAATGGAGCAGATTTTCTCCATTTGCTTCGCATCGTCCACCACGACGATCTGGGCCCGGGAGCTTTCCAGCACGTGCTGTACCGATTCGGCCGAGTTGGTCGTGTACACGCCGGTGATGATACCTCTGCAAATAGACAGGGGAAAAAAATGGATTAAAAAACGTACCAATGAATGTTTTAGTGTGAACACAGTAGCAAACACACACCAAAAAAGCCCTACTAATGCTTACCCGGCGTGAATGGCCGACAGCTCGGACACGAACCATTCCGGGCTGTTGAACGCCAGCACCGCCACGGTGTGGTGCGGCTCCAGCCCAAGCTTAATAAACACCTTCGCCATATGGTGGACCCGTTCGCGGTACTCGCGATACGTCACGGTTTGCCACTGTTTCTGCGCGTTCCGGAACACCATCGCCGGATGGTCGGGATGGTCGCGCACGGTACGGTTCATCAGGTCCGGCACGGACAGGGGGTCGAGCGAGGCCAACCCTTCCTTGGCGATGCGCAGCTTCACCGGGACGGCCGGATCGGTCGAGGTGTAGCTGTCGGCGGGCAGGACGCGGCCCGTCGGCCCGGCCGGAATCTGTCCATTCTCCTCCTGTCCAGGCATCGTTGTCTAAGCCTGTTGCGGTAGTTGGGAATCGATCACCTGCTGGCGTGTGACGCTACGCGGCTGAAAAAAAGAAGAAAAAAAATGCAATAAACGGTTAATGAAGCAAAACAGCATGGACTGACTTCTAAAGCACAATCTAATGCAATACAGCGAGGTTATTAATGCGATAGCGCAGTACACCATAAAAGGGTCTTTATCTAACGATCACGCTCAATCGTCGCGATTACACGCTAATTCGATTGCTCCAATATTTGCATCGTCATGTATCGGGCGAGTGCTGCTGTCACGAGGATGTGGTGGAGGACGCGTATTTGACGTCATTTAATGGTAAAGGGAAAGCGTTGCGAGGAAAAATACAAATGATTTGACGTTGAAAGTTTAATAACAGCTTATTAAGCGCTACTAGCATGCTTGTTTGTTCTGTTGCTTGATAGATGGCGCTTTAAATTTACAAAACATCTGCTATACTCATAGTACGATGCAGTATCCATATTGAAGCTTCTCTATTCCATTGTTTATCGTGCAAAATCCATACCACAACCACATGTTGCCGTTGACGAGAAGACGTTCGACGCAGAGTACGTGACGTGCATCCTCAAAGAGAAAAAAAACATGCGACAACTGACATGCGAGCTTGATTGATAACGGGTAATCACCATCAACGTATCAAGGGTATTACATACATGATGATGCGCACCAGATAATCCAACCAAATAAGAAAGGAAGCGGAAGCAGCGCCATGTTGCACCACGTTGCATGCAAACAATCCACACACCAGCGCTGTGACACTCCTTGGACATGGTCGCCATATCGGACTTTATCTGTTTTTCCAGCCAGAAGAGTTTGCCACTAGACTTCCCAATTTCACTGAGCTCAAAATTCAACAGCACCAAGCAAGTGGAGGCGGCAAAAAGAAAGCATGCAATACCTTCAACACTTCAAACACGCGAACAACGTGGACGTACAGACAGCAACAGCACACCAACAAACAAACAAAAAAGCGTGGTAACACAATTCTGGGTTATTGCACAATATTTTGAGCACAGCTTAAGGACAGCTCCAGAAGTGGAGAGGATGCGATGGATGAAACTGATGACTACTGATGGCACACTTCACCGACACCAGAGTGCACGCTGCCGGTTTCGGTTCAAACATCAGTCGCCACAGCCACAGAAACTCGAAAGGGGAGACTCGAGTACGATGATGATGCATCGTCGATTCGGAACAGGACATAACCAAGACTAATAGTTCTTGTTACACAGTTTGTCATGGGTTTTCTTTTTTTTGCGGGGAACGGTGGCCAACGATAGATCCTAACCACGCGATATACCGCACCGCCGGTTCAACCCGAAAGTGAACCGAAACCCCCCTTGAAGCAATCAATGGAGAGGAGTGGGAAGCGAGGTGCCGGTACCAATAGGGCTCCAGAGTACACTCCTGACACATACACACACATAAAGAGAGATTCTCTCAAACACTTTGTCGAAAAATCCCAACCACTCGTACACGAAAATGGGCAAAACACCCCCGAAAAAGCTCTCCCGTTACTCTCCGCCGATAGCATCTTGGGCGGTATTTCGCGTGTGATGATAAAATAGGATAAAATGCAGCATATGCAACGCGCTGGTACTATGCGGTCGTCCAGCAGTCGGCCAATATTTGCACTTGCCATGGTGCGCCACATCACGACCAAAGCAAAGGGCGGGAGTGTGGCTCGGCAGCAGCATCGATGCGCTCCCTGGGGATGCCGGGCCACGATTGTAAAACCGTAAAATCCCTATTTATGAGCACCGACAGATTCTGCAGCACCATTCAGTATGCCCGCACCCGCCTTCGGGGCAAAGCAAGCCGAACTTCGACTTTCGCAAACTTGCTGCTCGACCATTTCTTAGCCACGTTTGTAAGGTCGTGGATTGGATTGGCCGAGGTTGAGGTAGAGAAACAACCCCGAAACAACCGAAAACTTTGCCTCCTTGCGGCCATCATCAGACCATACACCATAACCCACTGAAATGGCTGCAATACGTATGGGATAAGCTGTTTGTGAATAGGAGCAGCACAAGGGCCATAGCATCAGCAGCATCAACAACGTTATCCGTAGCACAAGATGATGAAGAAGAACAAGAAGAAAAACGAGTTACCAAAATGCTGTAGCACTCGATGGCGTGGCCGGGCCGAAAGTAATGCCCGAGAATACTATCACTTCCGGATAGCACACCATACACCACCATATGATGGAAGCTGTAATTTCTTTACTGCACTTTCCATCACAACTCCATCGGTCGGTGCCTACATGCGCTGATGCAAACCGGCGCACGATAAGTGTCCTCAGGACTATTAGGAATGTTGTGTTTTGGTGTGCATCGTTGCCCATGATGCTACAGCATCGACGAGATGGTCTATTTTTATGACTTTGCCGGTACGAAGTAATCTCTCAAAGAATCATCCAACCTCATCAAAGCGAACATCCCTTGAGCGGAAGGGAAGACACCATGCGAGAAAGTAAATGTGATGGACGAATCAATCAAACGGAACTGCAGGTATATCGTGCAGAAGCTCGATGCAATTTCGTTGATTGGTAAACATACCAGATGGGCGATAGATTTAATAAGTTTGTGCAAATGCTAACGTTTCAACCGTAATATCGCATCCCTGGTATGCCTGGAAGTTATTGGTTACATTATTAAAAACAAACGAGTACTCGTTTCTCACATGATTCACTTTAAAATCACTTGTTCTAGGATATCTAGATGTTTTATCGAGAAACTACTCCAGGATCTTGCACCTTGGCAGGAGTTTGTTAGATATTGTGATTATACTGTTCAATTTCATCATTTTATTTCATTATTTATTGTTTTTGATTAAGCGTGCTGGAGAATGCAACAACATTACATTGATCACACTGATCAGGAATGATGATGATGATGACCCCTACAGTATAATTCAAATCAGAGCCTCGATTTATCACGTATCAATCACATAAAGTCATCTCATTTTTGAAATTACCAACTAATAGACAAACTCTCTCACAAAATGATGGAAAAAGATTACAATTGTCCTTGGGATTCTTGTTGATTTTTTTAACTGATTCCAAAAATGATTGGAATTCATGCCTTGGTTCATTGATTTATTGACATCAATAATTCCAACAAAGGGTAATACTCAATCAATCGTGGGACAAACCCAACAAAATGCGGGACATAACCTAAAAACCGTATGCAATCCTGTAAAGTACTTCTGGAATATCGGACAAACTTATTTGGACGAACTAACCAGATTAGTGTTGAAATTAACACATCATAAATATTTCAAACAATTGAAGCTCCCCAGTATCATTAACAGGAATCATCTGGAGAAGAATTCCAGTTGAAGAGGAAGATAAATCGTGCTCTGGACAATACTTCTGACTGACAAGAAAATGTCTGATTTATAATAATGCATATTATTATAAATTCATTCAGCCTTCTGTAAACAACAAATAGTGAACAGTAGGAAGCTCTGCCGCTGCCATTGTCTTAGGATCCAGTATCCATATGTTTCCGCCTATGAACCTTCTTTCAACCAACACCGATAGCATCATATCGGCCAAATTTCACACATCATTCAAGGGGCCAAAAATAAAATCTTGCCCTCCCGCTTGCTCACTCGTACCACTCGGGATATTTCTTCCCGTGTCCACTTCCCGTGACGTTATTTCCCGGTTTGCGATAACACAATCGCAAACCCACCGGACTGCACTGCACTCTCAATCGGCAATTGAATTGTATTAATTTCACCCGTTTAATCGATTGATTGGCCAACCATTTGGCAGCAGCCTGGTGCTGCCTGCGGCTCCATCTTCCCATCAGCTGTTGCACCTGCTCGGCTGGCAACCAAAGGTACGCGCATATCTGCTTCGCACAGAAATGGACAGTGCAATTTAAGCAATCTCATCCCGCGCAACCAAGCCCCTCGATAAGAGCCCTCGATAAGCGATTGCGGTGGGGAGTGGGCGCATGCAGCTGGCGACACCCGGTGAAGCTCGAAGCTATTTTTGTACAGCAAATCATTTGAATTCTATCGCTACATATCAACAACCACCATCATTCCCGCTTTTTATTGGGTGGATTTGCACGTATATGCAGCAGGATTTATGGTACGATGCTGATGCTACGAACGAGAGCTGTATCCCCTCTCTCAAGCTCACGCAACCACGCAAAGAAGGCTAAACTCATGTTGCACGTAGCCAGCACGCATTAAAGCCGTTTACTTGATGCAGCTAGCGAAGCGGCAAACATGCATTCTTCCCACCTGCGGGCAATACACATTTCATATGCAATCAGGCATCATCATTTGGTCCGCCGTGTATTTAATTCCATTTTTATCACCGGTAGCAGCACCAACGCCTGGAGCACGGGAGCGTATTTTGTGCAAACACTTCCGCAAAGATAATATTAATCCTTGAACACGGTAATGATGGCCGGGCAGTGGCTGTTCAATGTATTATAGAGCTATACAAATTAATCACCGAATGCAACGGACGATTCCGGAACGCATTTTATTGGTTAATCAGGGGATATGCATGGCTATCATCGTTAGCAGTTTTCAGTTTACGAGCAAAATTAAATAATCTTTATTTTTTTATAATATAATTATGAATTAGTATTCCAGATTATATTTAACATTGTGTCAACCATCAGCTGATGGTCATCGTGTACTTTTTGTCTGGTACAAAGCTTCTTTTTTTTAAATTAACTCTATATGCATGGTAACCTTGTACTTCCTCATATGAAATGCCTTCAACGTATCAAACAAAGCGTCGCCCCACGATGACTTGACAATGTCGAATGAAAAAGCCAATCACAATTCCAACACGCACACTGCTTTGGCAATTGGGAAATCCGTCAACAATCGCTGCTCTTCTACCTTCGACGTAGACAAGGTACTCGCATGTTCCCTCCGCTGTACGCTTATCACAATGCCTGATGACGGGCCAAGGTGTTGCAACAATCCAGTAGCACACGCAAAATGCGTGCCACTAATCAAAACATTAATGTTCAGTGTGTACAAGTGTGTGCAATGCTCTAAACGCGTATCCAAAATTGGTGAGCAGCAATAGCAGCCGCACCACCACCACCGTCACCTTCGTGCTCCAATGTCCAGTGACAATCCCGATAACACAATCGTTGACAGGTTTAATACCCCTCATTAACGATAATCAACAGCGGAACTAGCTTAATTGAACTGTTTACTATTGGAGCTCGATTTCCAATAGGAAGTGTTTAGGATCCAGTTATTAATGCTGAAAAAATGATTTAATCCTAAATCCATGGATAAGATGATCGTACAAAACGAGCACACACACACACACACACACACACACACACACACACACACACACACACACACACACACACACACACACACACACACAATCATACATAGAAAGGCACACCATATATCATCGTGTAGCAACAAAAATGCACCCTAAAGCACACATTTTGAGCGGTCACTATCAGAGATCACCGGACCTTGAACTTTGCTCTTTTGACTGCTGATCGGACGGGAGGGAGAGAGATGTTACCAGTTTACGTAACAGTTTGTGCGATAGTACAACTTCATCTCCCTGCAGCTCCGTGTTACTCTGAATGAACAGGCGCTATCGAGCCTAAAGCGAGATAAGGTAGTATCTCCAGTATGAGCCTGCTGGCCCTTTTTGACTTCTATCACACACCAATAGGTTCTGCTGATTGAGAAACATCAGCAGAAAAATTGTTACAACTCATAGTCGTCATTTATTGAGATGTTCTGGGATGTTCTTGGGGTAACAATAACCTCCATGATGCAGATACTATAAAATCACCAACTCATCCGTAGGTGTAGAATGAATTGTTACTGTTGTACACAAGATTTATGAAAACATCTCAACGCTTCTCAAACGTTGCCATTAAACCATCCAGCAGTCTCCAAAAACCGTCCAAAAACGATATCTCAATTCATCAAACATAAAGATCCAAAGCATTTACCCCATCATGATGGTGCTACTATCACATCAATTATTTCGCCCAGAAATCATAACCACTCACTCGTCCCAATGCGTTTGTCCGGTGACTGAACTCCAATGGTCACAAACTCTCCTCCGCCTTTCGAACACGTATGCAACCTCCTGGTGGACGTCACAAAACTCACCAGAAACAAAAAAAAACCCTGAATACTACGCCAACCACACCAAACTACAGCCAAATCGCACCACTTTCACCGTTCACCTGCGATCTCCGAGCACGCTACGCCAGAACTGAGCACCGGTCACGGTTCGATCTCGCCACGAAACCACCAGTGCCAGCCTCTGATCCCGATCCCGAAATGCCTGTCGAAACGGGTAATCTAATCATCAATTGCTGGTTCCGCGTCCTCCTCGACCTTCCCGTGCCATGGGAGCGGGTGGGGCAAACGAGAGGAGGTACACTGATACCGATGGCAGCTCGAGCCTCGGCACCTTGTTGCATCGTAGCGTGCGCGCCGGTCCAAAAATATGCCACCGATGACGTTTCATTACGTTCATATGGGAACCCTATGCGAGCGACACGTTGTACACGTAGTATAGAAGTTGGTTTTTTGGACACATTTGAAGATTATCAAACCAACTAAAATACATTTTAAACAACTAACTTGCATAAGCTCACTTCAACTGTCACAGACTATGCGTTTCGTTGATGTTGAGCCTCCACAAGCGACACGTAGCACAACAACTTCTTCTGAGTCTAGCGATTTGAAGCCATATAACGGTAACTCTGCCATATCTTACTTTATATTACTTTCAAAATATTATTCGAAATCACTAACTTACTAACACTAACAACTAACTCAAAATAGCGACCCCAACCGGTAATACACCATGTCTAAAGCGCCTTTTCATCGTCGACACTAAACACAATCTATCACAGTGCTGGTTCTACCGTACTACCGCCGTACGATGGCGCTTGCTGATAAAAGGACCATTGCCGGGCCATGCCAAACCCCCCAATACCACCGTTCAACAACGTGCAACAACCTATCGCTGCACCGGTTCGCGGCCTGATAACGCATACATGTCGGCGGCGGTTTAGGAATGAAAACACTTCTTGCCCGTCGTGCCTCTGGGCTGGCCGGGAAAGTGGTTATTTTTACCCGCCCATGGGGTCAAACATGGATGCGTCCTGGAGCAGATATCACCTCCCGGATGCTTTTGTCGGGGTTGGAGGACTTTTTGTGACCAAGTTGTTTTTACGGGACGGTATTTAAAAATATAAACGAGTTGGAAAGACAGCTGATAATAAAAGCCAGGATGAAGCTCTAGAAGTTTTTTTCCCCGTCCCCTAATCTACAAAACGCCCTTTGTACCCCTACTACTGCCAGTATTGTATGCGTTCTAAGTAATTGATTTGAGAATAAAAACAGAACGTGCCACATTCAACTGATTAGCTCTCATTTGAGGAAAGGTCATTGTATTTCGGTAAATTATTTTAGTTTGTTTCCATGCAGTGATCTATTTTAGGGGAATTTAACATTTTTATTTCATTATTTACAATTTGTTTTTGAAAAACATTTACAAATCATTACGTTGGATAGGTTTATTATTTACGAATGAAATTTTAATTTCCTATACAACCTCATTTACAAAATAAAATCAGAAATTCAGAATCTGATGATGCTAGAAATCTTGTAAATCCTAAAAACAATGATTCAGGATCATGAATAGTTAAAGGTTTCTGATTCGTCATAATAAACACATGAATATTTATGGTTCAGGATCATGAACTCTCAAAAATGTATGATTCAGAATCATAGAGATTCACCCGTTCCTGATTCAAAATCCAGAATGCTCAAAACTTTGATCCAGAATGCTTTGAGTCGATCAGATACATAAATTAAATGGCGATTCAATTGTAATTCATTTGAATTCAAGTTATGATGTAGTAAAAGAACAAACTTCTTTTATTTTTCTCCTATCTTCCTACCTATTTTGACCTATCTTTCATATCAGCTCCACTCTCGCGTGAAGATCAACCCACAACTATACCATACTGAATACTCCGTCAATACCCGATCCAAACTCGTTGCACCAACTGGTCATAGTCACTTAGGCTTTCTTGCACCTATTGATCATTCGAGTCGACCCGAACTCGGTACACCCACGAGCTAGATCGGATTCCGACTCCGAGCTAGCGCATCTGCTGTACCCACGGGTGAAAATCGATTCTGACTGGCTAGCACCCGCCTGCGGGACGGGTCGTGAATTGAAACATATGACCCATCACTACTCCACGCTGCTTTGATACCGATCGGCAATCTACGATCGGGTCTTATCGCCTTACTGTACTTCCAATTACGTCAGCCAACAACTCAAACTCATTGATCGCCCATCGTACAGCAATATATCGACGCCGTTCGTGCTTCGTGTCTCCCGAAACCCCGCCAAACACGTTGTTTTTTTACCCAACTCCTTACCCGGCTATGATAATAACCGTGCCAGATAATAAATCAATACCACTACGCATGCAAGCAACCCTGCACTATCGCGCGAAGGGTAAAGATAATTCTAATCGCTCCAACAACCATTCGCCGATGGGTCCCTATCTTTCCCCTCGGGTTGTTAATAAGCTGTTACGACTGGGAATTGAATTTATGGTGGTGTCTTTAAAAAAAAAGGAAAACAAATCTTCTCTCCGAGCGTGTGTGATACCGAGTCTATAATACAGCATTTTCTCGAACGTAAAACAAACAAACAAACATATCATTGTACAGACCGCATATCACTTGGATTCCTATAAAATACAGCTACAAAACCTAACTTCGAAGGCACTGGGTTGTGAGGAGAAATAAAATGTACAACACTGTACGCAAGAAAGTCTTAATCACACTATGCCGGAACCGAACGAATCATCATGTAACACATCTCTTCCTGCTGCTCTAGTTCGATGCTGGGTTGCTCTCCGCCACGTCAAAGGTTAGGAGAGATTAGAAAGCAATCACTTTTTCCCCCTCGAGCCGTGCGCTTATCTGTAAAACAGCAAAACAATTCTGTTGCTCGCAATGAGGCCGAGATCCACATGCTACTTGAACTTGACTCAACTAAAGGGCAGCTCGATTGCAGTTTGTGACCGACCGTTTGATTCGCTAGTGTGACCTCAGCGCCGTTTTGCATGTCATTTATGGAGCAGCTTTTTCATCAAGCGTATGAAGTGGAATCGTCACACCATGCCATCGGTACGCAAACAAATATTTTGGTTTATTGTTTTGTTGTCGTCACGCCACTACGCACATCACCCTATATGCAGCTGAGGCGGTGATAGGAATCATCCGATGATTGGAATGTCTCATTGGTCATAACTGTTATCTTTGCCGAACAATGGTTGACACTATCAATGCGAAGAGAGGGCACGTCTTCAGCGGGTAATTGTTTCTTTGCAACAGCAAAACACGCCCAATTATCTATTGGCACG
Source organism: Anopheles arabiensis (assembly GCF_016920715.1). Lineage (NCBI taxonomy): Eukaryota > Metazoa > Arthropoda > Insecta > Diptera > Culicidae > Anopheles > Anopheles arabiensis. The sequence continues at coordinate 13,343,883 of NC_053518.1, forward strand.
TGCTTGCCGATGAGTGCATTTGATACATATAATTTAAAATTTATGCTCTTATAGAAATAGAAAAAGAAACTCATGGTAAAAAGCAATATCGAATGTGCAGTAATTTAAAAGATCTTCAATATATATTTGCTTCAATTGTGCAATTCTTTATTAAGGAACTCATGAAGAACATGTAATATTTTAATAACACATGATCTCTAAAGACCGAATTTGTCGCGTTTAAAAGGCGATACTTGATAATTTCAAGATTCAAAGACTCACAAATCCCAGTTCTGTTCAGGAATTAAAGCCTTACATGTTTGTAATAGATCCTACATCTATACCGGCCATGGATCTTGTACTCTGTTTTTATTGTTTCTAAAATTGATCCCAACAAACCCATACTGATCTTGAACGTATCATGTCCGGATTGGAATTAATCCCGAACCAGTAAAGGAACTGCACCTGATCCCAAACTCTTATCGGCCCTGGAACTGATCCCGAACCAATACCGCTTTTCAATCATCCTAAGCCCAGAGCAGTTTTATTAAAGCACCGTAGCAAAATTAGAAATTTAAGTACTCAATCGAAAAAATCTCAGCTCCGCTATCGATTTGTAGAAGTAGCGCCATCTGTTAGCTAATAGCATTACTAAGAAAATGATGCCCATAATTCTACAAAAGTACTAGGCGTCTCCGTCTAGGGGGGAAATGGGAACAAAATGAGTGAAGTGGATAAAACAGGAGATAGAACAACAGTAAAACAAATTATTTACACAATATTTAAACACCGCTAAGTAATGTTTTATTGCGCTTTAATGAGTAATGGGTTGCAGTGTAGCGATCAACTGCTTACAACTTAACCTTGGTGCGATAAACCTCCTATGGCCTCCTCCGGCACCCTCTCGTACTAATTAGTCATAGATAGCCATTAGATCAACATTTTTTGTGTCAAATAGAAAGAACACTCTAGAATATAATTAATAGGATGAGTAAGACAAAAAAGATTTTTAGTGAGAAGAACCGCTTTTGATTAATTGTAAAATAAATTTCACAAAAAACAGCAATCAAAGGGAAGGGTACCATATTTGTATGCCCAGAATAATGTAGTATCGTCTTGGTTAGTTAATTTCAGTGCAATGGTAAAGCTCGTATAAATGAAAAAATAACTGAAAAAATACAATAACACTTAAAAAATAGCTCAAATACACCTTTTTGTTGAAATTTTATTCTTTTCAGTGTTAAGTTAAAAAAATGCTCGTTTTTATTGTGCAATAAAAAAAAGTATAAAACAACAGAATTATAGAAGCATAAAACAATTAAGCCTTGTTAAAAGCAAAATATACCATACTCATGTATGCTTTTCCACCTGGTTCGAAGCATGAAAATGTAACGCAAACTTTTTACCCACCACAATGTGTGGAACTTTCCTATAGTGTATCATCAGCAAAGTGGAGTTTCATTGCACTTGTGTAAACCACGCGACCCAATGTTAGCAACATTGTTGTTGTTGTATTTTACTGTTAAAATAAAACCACATGCGCCGGTCCGGAGCACGTTTTCAAGCGTCGTTCCGTTATTTCTATGTCATAATCTTCGAAAATTATCTCCTTGCAAATCCAATAAAATGGACAAAATGTCTCATTTCAACGGAGCATAACATTCGCACACAAATGTGTGTTTAATTAGAGGACAAAACGAGCAAAAATAACCCAAAACCCAACGGGTTTTTTCGAGGTCATTGGCCACAGCCATACACAATCTCGCTTAAACTCGGCGAGCCCCTAAAATTGCCCTTCCGGAAGAAAGTAAAACAGAAAGCATGGAATCAAATGTGACGAAAGCGGAGAGAGGAATAAAAAAAAACAAAACCGGAAAAACAAGTGATAAGAATATCATCGCCGTAGATCGTTAGTTACGCGACAAAGCATGTGTGTTGCAGACGGATGTTTTTTTGTATTTTTGTTGCTTCCCCAACTTGATGATCATCAAATTTGCTAAAATACTAGACCTTTGGACGGCGGCTCTCGTGATTTTGGACAAGCAGCACAACGTGGTCATTACCATTTGCAAACATTTACCACACACATACACAAAAAACACGCACTTCACCCCACATGGTGCGTGTGGATAGGCAGCAGCAGTAGCAACAGATCCTCCACGCTCAATAGGCTTCTATTGACCTTCGGTTCTCTCTTCTAAATGGTCTCTCTTTCTCCCTCTCTCTCTCGCTCTCTAATCCTACGGAGGGATTTCTCGATCTCGTCTCTCGTAGCAACCTGCGCCGAGCACGCGTTAGATACCTGTGTGTCTGCCTAGACAATGCGATAAACAAGAGCCCAAAAATGGTTCCCTTCCTCCTTTGGTTCGGTTGGCACAGTTTTGAGCGACCGAACTCTTTCACTCACTCCTTCTAACGTCCACGAACCGCAAGCCCTACCATACCAGTAGCACAACAAAAGCCTTACCTGTTCTTTTCTGCGCGTATGGCGCGAGCTACGACCTCGTGGCCTTCGCGCGTTGACGCTGCAGGCACGCGGCTTCAAATAGCTTTCGCGGGCAAGGCGATATTTTTATTGTGGTACAGCGATTCGCATTTGAGGAACCACACGATTAGAAACACAAACTGTTTAAGGGACGATCAATAGACACATGCACACACACACACACTATGGTTGGTTCAAATGCTTCAAATGTAGAAAACATTCGATTCGTTTTGGCAACTTCTCTCAACTATAAACCCTGTCGGTAGCTGAACAATAAAACACACAACAAACTGCTTCCCTTCCCTTTTCAAACCACAAAACGACGCCGGGGCAGTCCCGTACAAACACTACTGCGATCGGCAACAACACGCGCGTTGCCGCCTTCGGAAAAACCCGCCAAAGCCGACTACGACGACGACTACGACGAACTGTGTGTGTGCGTTGTGGGATGCGCGAAACGACTAAGCGAAGTACGACGACGGTTGGGTCATTTCGACACTGCGACACCACCGGGACTGCCGGCTTCTTCCATCAAAACTGGCAAGGGTATTTTTTATTACTGTTGTTCCTCTTCTAATCGCGCGACTCTTTTCCTTCGCTCCGCAGCACACAATCCTAGTTGTCTCATCGGATGCTGTGTTGTCTCGTTCCCGTTTCGCGTGTGTTCGTTTGTGTAGTTTTGTTTTTTGTTTCTGCTTCCACACGCACTTCAGCACAGTTTGAGCAAACACTTCCCCCCATGTGTACGTATCTGGTAGTGTCGTGTAAAAAAATGGTGACGTCATGACTTTACGCTATAATCGAAGCTTAAGCGCACTGTTCTAAGGGCTAATTGTTAGACGCAGAAAAAACATAGCACATCGTGGATAAGTTAATCGTCATCGGTCCGAACGTCGTCAACCTTACAATCTGCTGACTAACACCTGCACCGATCGTGCGATTTGTGATCCATCGTACGACCGCGAAGGCTATCGATTTACAATAATGATGTTTGTGTGTAAGTGGGGGCGGAGGAGTGCTGGGCGGTTTTAGAAGATGCAGTTGTAGCAACAAAACAAAACATCCCTCCCCGGGTCGGTCACTCGACCACGACCACGACAAACCAAATGCGGCACACACGCGTTTTTTAAGGGCAATTTCGTGCCCCACCGTTATGCTGACCGAGCACCTTTTTTGACGACCTTTTTGACACACGTGTAGTACGGTTGCCATAAGCAACGACACGTTAGCCGTGGCTGCATATGACTTTGGGTGCATTTTTATCGTCTCTTGATATGGTGCTTGCCGCTGGTTGGGGAGGGAGGTGGACAATTATTGCCGGCGTCTGAACGTGTGCAATACACAAGTTACGATGGAATGTCTTCCTGCTTCCTAGAATGCGCTAAAAGAATAAAGCAATTATCCGCAGTGCGCGATACTCAATAAACGCGAATTCGCAGTAGGCGATTCCTCTAAATGTGTGTTTTGCAAATGCAAAAACAGCTTCATGTGTGTTTTGCAAATATTTTAATTCTTTGAAATATTTTATGCTCTTTTTGAATTTCTTTAATGTTCTTAATGCAATTTTGCATTAAATTTGTGCAAAAGATACCTGTTTTATAACAAAAAAACTTTAATGCAAAACGCTGTGGCGATATTTTTCAACCTTCGAACCGGTCGTCGAATAGATAAGTCAGTCAATCAATCCTTGCTTAGGGCGACGGTCCATACGAGGCTTGAACCCAGGACGGGTATGTTGTCAAGTCTTCCGAGTTGACGATTATACTCCAGGTAGTGGCGGGTTTACAGTGTTGGGGTCCCTAAGCGGTAAGAATTGTTGAGGCCTTCTGTACATGATTACCTGTGAGTACCCGTAATCCGTCGTGGATAATGTAACATTTCAACTTAAATTTTGTTGCTGTCGGTGGGGGGGTGGTGCTCAGGGTTCGTCTAGCACGGGGTCCCAACGTCCATCACCCACGGGGCCCTCCTTGATAGAGGCTGGACTAAAGTAGATTCGATAGTTTCATGATTAAGATAGATGCTGGTACTATTTTTGGACCCAAATTAAAAAGTTAGCAATATCAGGGCCTGCAATGAGGGCAGAATCTGTTTCAGGACCGATATGGAATATTAATCAGTACAAGGACCGGTATGGGTTTGGTTCCATTACCGGTAGGTACTAGGTTTCAGGATCTGTATGGATTCAGTGTAAGTTCTGGTATGGGTTCGGGATCAACTCCAGAACCGGTACGGCTTTGGGAGCAATTCCAGGACCGGTATAGAGTCAAGATCAATTGCAGGACCGGTGTGGGATCGGCATCAATTCCACGACTGGTATGATGTGAGGATCATTTAAAGCAGTGCTCCCCAACCTTTTTAGGATCGCGGACCACATGGCTTTACATTTGCCGCGGCCCACATCCGTTCAGGGCATACATTTTAAGATTTAGTTCAAAGTTTTTTTTTATCAAACATATGTTTAAATCTCATTCTAGACATTTCTGTTGAACATTTATTACTGATTGTGAGGAAAAATAAAAAAAAGCTTTTCTTTTGCAAAAATAAATTGTTTCGCGGACTACACCTGTTAACGCTACGGACCACAGTTTGGAGAGCACTGAGTGAAAGGACCGGTAATGGGTTAGAATCAGTTCCAAGACCAGTGTGGCTTGTTCTAAGACCTTTATGGGATTGGAATCAGTTCCAGCATCAGTATGATATCTCTAAAATTCCAGCATCGACATGCGTTCATGATTAGGCACAGGATCGGTATGGGTTCTTAACCAGTTTCTCTTAATGTGTCCCTTGGAGTTAAAAATCCCATAGAATTTGCTTTGTCTTTTAAGAAATCCATTGCTCGCATCCTAAAGATATAAAAATGTCTTGAAATTAGCTTGCATAACCCTGTAACCGAGCTAAATTAATTAATTTTGAAGAAAATAAAGAAAAAGTAAGATTTATAAAAATCAATAAAAGTAGTTTTACATAATAAATAAGTAATCGCGCATAATGGAATAATAATAACATTTCTGAGTGTTTACTTACCTTCACTGTGGCATTGAAAAAGGGTGCAACATTGAAAAATTTCTTAAAATGAAAATGCAAGTTATAACCAAATTTTCACGAACAATTCATACCTAGAACGAGAAGAATATGTTTAACCCGGACAAGATCTTCCATCAAAAGCCGGTTTTCCTTCTCTGGGTATTCTATCAACAACATCAATCCACACACACACATACACGCTGTTGTAACAATATCGCCATCCGCATGGGGTTTATTCCTTTCAATTATTGTTTCTGCCAGCAAACTCTCTGTCTCTCTGTCTCTCTCTCTCTCATCTCTCCCTGTCGTGTGGTGCGAGCCGGTGTCGGTTAGATTATTACCACCGTAAGAGTAATACTCCAACCGTACCATTTAACTTCAAAAATATTGTGCCTTAAATCTCGCGACTCGTTGCCCTGCGCGCATGCCGCTGTGTGCCGCCAGCTGCTCTTCGAAAAAAGGGAACATCAATAAAACAGTGTGAATTCGATTAAGCGCAAAAGAAACCATGAGCACGGATTTCCATCGCCGCGGACACTTTTCCTTTTTTTTTGCGTGTCTTGTTGCGTGTCTTCGTTGCGTGCGCCTCCGTCGTCCGAGATTTCGTCTTCGTCTTATTGCTCCGCGGGATCCACTTCCTTGCTCCACCCACATTGCCTTACAGTGTTTACACAGTTCCGCTGGTTCCGTCGCCTCAGCCGTCCGGATTTCAGGCCATCTTGTTAATAATGGCCGCCTGCACGGAATTGATCTGCGTCGCCAGCTTCTCGATCGCGATGTCCCGCTCGCCGCAGCGGGCCTCTTTGTTCAATTCCAGCACCTGGTTCACCTGATCGATACGACCCTGAATCGTGCTGCATGAGATGAAAGGTGAACAGGTGAATTAAACTCACATAAAACCCAGCCACTCACACACACGCGCGCGCGCGCGTGCCTCCCCACCACTTACTTGTCCAGTATGCAGGACACGAGCAAACTTTCCACCTCGGCCGGCTCGATGTTCAGCTCGCTCGAGATGAACGGTATCGTGATCTTCGTGTACGGCCGGATCAGCTTGATCAGCACCTGGGTGCGGATGTTGCGCAGCAAGTCCTCGATGTGCTCGCGGATGAACTGGTCCGCCATGATGTTGTTCCGATTGTTGCGCAGGATCGCCTCGAACTCCATGATGTCGTTGTTCTGGTACGCCATCACCAGATTCGTCATCGCCAGTATCTCCGGATCGTTCTTGTACGGTTTCGCCTCCTGCGAGTCGAACGGGTTGATGCCCGACTTCATCAGCATGTTCGCGAGCACCAGATACTTGAGACAGGTCGTTCGCCGCGACGAGCCCGACTCGTCGTAGTTTTTGAACGCCTCGAAAAAGTCCGTGTGCGCCTTCTCGAACTCGCCCTCGCGCAGATGCATCTTGCCGCCGCACTCCCGTATCACGCCCATGATCAGCGGGTGCGGGATGGCCGACTTGATGTGCAGCGACTGCTCGTACAGTGCCTTCAGCTTTTTGTTGTTCTTCTGCACCGTGTACATCTGGATCTCGAGCGCGTAAATTTCCAGCAGCTGCGTGCCCTTCTTCAGATCGTCCTCGCCGTCATCGGTCTGGCAGGATTGGTGCAGCTGTTTGAGGATTTTCTGCAGCTTGCCGAAATCGTTCCGGTCGAAGTAAAGCTTGCCCAGTTTGGTGTTCGTCTTGAACCACAGCCGATCGTTCTTCGCGTCCTTCAGTGCTTCCAGCGTGGTTTCGTAGAAATTTTGCAACAGCTCCATCTGTGGAAAAAGAAGGAAAACATAGCGCAGTGCAACCGTAAGCACTTTTGCAGGTGATTTTCCCCCGCTGGCCCCGGCCACTTACATTTTTCGACGTGGAAATGTAATCCAGAATAGAGTTGATCGATTTCTCCGAATGGTTGCGGGTGACCGCACTCTTGATGTACGTAAGCAGCTGCTTGTACCGTGCCATCATTTCCTGGTAGTTTTGCAGCTTAAAGTTTAGCTTGATCATCTGTTTCAGCGCCTTGAAGCCCCATTCGCCCTTCTCGCCGTTCTCCAGGTCCAGCACCTTCTGGAACGATTTCAGCGCGTCCTGGGGCGCTTCCTCCTTCAGCGCTTTGCTGTTGTAGTACTGATTTTCCAGATCCACGTCCGGTTCCGAGTTGCTGTCTTCGGAGTATTCCTGCGAGTAGAGGTAAAAATGCATTACTCCTTCTTGTTTATTCGCCGATAATATCGTGCGGCTAGGTCGATCTACGACGGCTGTGTGTATTTCCACACCGGGCCACTGGGCAGTGAGTTGCAGCAGCAGAATGCACAGTGCAATCGATCGATCGGTGTTGTCGGTGGTTGCTTGATATGCACACGGTGCAAGCAGCAGCCGAACACCGGGTCCCACCATCATCATAACACGGCGAGAATGTGTATGCCGCAAGTCTCTTACCAATCCGTAATCATCGTCGTCGTCGTCGCACATGAAATCGTCATCGATGTCGGACATGGCGGTGGCTGTATCGCTAGCTTTTCTTGCTTAGCCCCTCACAAACTGCAACAAACCAGAGAGCTTTACCACTTTCGCACCGTTTCTTATCACGCAAATGCTCATCAATTGAACAATTATTCAACACAGAAGAGCAAGAGAGCTCGGAAAAGTCGCGTTCGTTTTGCTTGTGGGCAAAGAAGCATGTAGAATGGGGTGGGGGGGGAGGTAGCGGCGCAACTGTCACCGATGACAGCGCGTTCCGTGATGTCAACAAGGGGTAGGAATGTAGCTAATTTAAAATGGAGAAACCACAACAAAAGCGCGGCAAATTTAATTCTAACAATTTTCGATGTACATAACAAAGCACTCAAATTTGTTTTACTTTTCATTGTATTTTATTATAAAAACACTCCCATTACATCACTCATGGCGATTACAATCGAATTAAAACCGTTCGCATGCAAGTGTACGTCTTCACGGCGAGTCATTTTTTTAAATAAAACCGTTAGTTTACGATTAGAACGATTCTGCAATAGCAGAACTGTTTAAGGAACATTCAATTGATCATTAAATTATTTGCCACATTAATCACACTCAGAAAGGCCCGAACAGGGTATTTTAAATTGTCACCATTATCGTACCCCTGCGGTAAGTGTGCCAGGCAAGTAAAATCTTACAATTAGAGTTTGTTGTTTTGCTGCGTTTGTTAAACCACAGCGTGCAGCTGATGCTGCTTCTGCATGCACGAAAAAAGGTAATATACGGGACAACCGTATCTACCGGAATATTATTAAGTTTGATTTAAAAATCTTCAACTGGCTCGAGCGCTGCTTCATCCTCTTCATCCTCGTAAAGCGCATGCATGACAGTCTCAAAATGCTCCAGAAAGTACACGATCGTACTGTAGTCACTGTATCGTAGGTATTTGTTCAATTCCTTCGGCACAGGCAATAGGTTCAACCGCTCGAAGAACAGAGACTTAACATCGGTCGCTTTCATCCCCTGCAGTACGGCTTCCCGCACGGCATCCCGGGCGGCACGTTTTAGTGTGAAAATTTGCCTCAACGGCACGCCAATCGGTAGCAACTGAATCGTATTCCACGTGCCGAACAGGTGCACGAACCAGTACAGCAGCCGATAGCCGTGCAGGTAGGCCATACCGATCGCGTCCGGTCGCATCAGTATGGTGGTGCAGTACCGCAGCAAAGGGAACACTACGATCGCTCGGCTATGCTGATCGTCCGGCGTCATCAGCAGCTGAACAATATCATCGGCTGTGTCGTTGTACATCGTCATGAGACACTCGATCGCACGGTGATATGCTGCATTGTACAGTGTGCCGACGTCTCGCACCTGCATCTGGCAGAGCCCCAGTTGGGCCACACAAAATGCGTACCGCACGCCCACACGTATAACCTTTTGAAAGTATCCCAGCTCTATCGTTTGTGCAAATGTGGCAAAATCGGACAACAGTTGCAGCGTCGCACATGTGTGCTGCTCGGCGGATGGGGTAAATGCGTTGACGTACAGTTCGCCCAGCTGATCGTACCAAACGTCCTGAGCAATTTTGCTCCCCATTTCTTCCAGGATTGGTTCCAGTTGCTTTCTTTTGACCGTTACCGGGGCACATTCGCACAGCACTAGCAGTGCGAGCAGCTCATACTCGGGAAGCAGCCGTTTGTACAAAGAATGGATCTGTACCCGATGCTCCCATATGCGCTCCGTTTCGATGAAATACGGTATCAACGAGGTCGACAAAAAGCTGTGCAGGGCCAGCTTCAGGATGTCGTTCACGTTGTAGCGTCTGGGAGCGGTCGGGTTCGCGATCGGGTGTGCCACATTGAACAACGCCTTAAAGCAAGCGACCTTCTTATCGAAGCTATACGATGCTACTTCCGCAAACCGTTCCATCCCTGTTAGATCGTCTTTCTTCTTGTTGATAAACAAATAGCCTACGTTGCTGGGTCCGTCCAGAAAGCATTGCAACATTTCCACGTTCCCCGTTGCCGTGGTCACGCTGTACAGGGCTGCGAGCGAGCGTTTCACGTATCTGGATTTGTGTTTTGCCTCGTGTAGAATTACTGCCTTCGCGAGATCGACACGGTTTTGATTGACGGCATATTCTAGCGGCGAGGGACTGTTGTACTGTTTCGTATGCTGCATCAGATAGGTGATCAATTTCACCGGAGCTTGCTGATAGCAAGCGAGCTGTAAGGGCGTCATACCATCTTCGGTTTCGGCATCAACGTCCGGCTTGATGAATTCTGCGACCAACTGCACCATTTCGAGATTCCGGCTCATAACTGCATGGTGCAGTATGGTCCAACGTTTGCTGTCCGCCTGCTTTCTAATTTTAGCCTTCCATGTGCCTGCGTTTATGAGTTTCCGTAGCGTCTCGATGTCGCCCGTTACAACTGCCGCCCAGATGTTCGATTGATACACTTTACTGCTTTCCTGTTTGTTCATCGTCAAATGTGGGTGCTGGTAGGCTGCAATGGAATTTAACAAAAAAGAGTTAAGCACAATTGCGGCTACTGTTAAGGAAATTTACTACCGTGCGAGAAACTATAATGACTTTATAAACTATGCTAAACCATACTTACTTATGCTGCACAAAAACTACGCTTTATTGTGGAGTACTTTTTTCAAAAAAATCCAACCCATTCCAGCAAGGGAATCCTCCTCTGCGAACAGTACGTGCACCGGCTTGTTTATGCCGACTGTGTACATTCCCGATACGCAAAGTTAGTCATCGCGATCTTGTACAGTGCCCAAGCTACAAATTCTGTATACAGTATGCTCTCGAGTTACGCAATACACTGTGACGAAAACGATCCCGACAAACTAATTCGAGCAGTTTGTGAGCTTAGCCGAAATGGTCTTACATCTGCACAAAAAAGGAAATGTTTGCAAAGCATTTATAAGTTTTTTTTTCGTTCACACATTTTTTCACAAATAAAAAAAATAACAAAAATTAAAATATAAAAATATAGGAAAATCAAATATCTATAGAAAAAAACGAAGGCTTCAGAACTTCTCTGGTTTGCTCAAAAGATGGCGTTTTATAACTCAGCATTATATGAATGCCATGCTGTCCTTTTATGACAATGTGTTTCGCCTAGGTTCATCTAACATACCATGGTTATATATATCCTTCTAGCTTTCCGAGCAAAAATCTATAAGCCGTGTGGAGTCATTTCAATATGTCTGCCTCTGGGGTTGAACATAGTTCCTTGAAACCTTGCAAGCCCTTCTGGTACTAAACTAAAATATCTACAGTAGAACGTCGATTATTCGGGCAGCTCGGGACCGGACGGTTAGCGGGTAATCGATTTGCACGGATAATGGTCTAAGAAATACCACAAAAATCTGATTGCCCATTTGATTATCGCTGCAAATGTTCGCTGTACGTTTGAACAGCTGTCACATTTATGAAACGCACGGTTAAGCTGCTCCCGGTTAATCCACCCCCGGATAATTGACGTTTTACTGTGTATATATGTTAATAAAGAATATTGCGAATATCAAAGTTTGGAAAAAAATTATAAAACTGGTGTGTCAGTATGATAATTGATGACGAAGGACGGTAACAAGTGTGAAGGAAGGGGAAGGGGGGGATAAGGGAAATATAAAAGGATAGTTAATCTTTACTACGTGGGAACGGTTCATTATAGAATTGAGCCAACGACGGACATGTTGTAACTCGTGTGAACTGACAACTGTACTAAATTATGAATTTTAAATAGAAATCATAAAATTGAGACCTCTAATAAGCTCTTAAAACAAAAAAACATCGCGTTTTGCTTTCATGCGAGCGCTCTGGCACTACGAAACTGTCCCATTTGGAAGGCATCGTACAAGCTTGCAAACTGCTCGAATTTTACAGCGGATGCATTTTTACAGCGGTACTGTGGTACCGATTATTTCTTACATCATATCCGTACGGTGGCCCATAGTGTTATGTTTGTAAACAATCTATATTTAATTAGCATTTGGTGTTGTCAAATATTCGTTCTGTTACTACTAAAAAAACAAATTTTCTTGTGTTTTATTGAGCACGTTTGCTAAACTTTCTTCATTCCTCCGCGATGAACCAAAAAGTGTCAACCGTGAACGATCCGGAATTGCAGGCCAAAGTGAAGAAAAGTAAGCACAAAGCATTATTCCCGTCTGTAGGCCACTCTGCATCAGTAATGATCTTTCTCACCGCCCAATTCTGTTCCACAGCGACTGAAAAAATATCGGAAAACATGCACATCATCGCTAACGAGCCTAGTTTAGCGTTTTACCGCATCCAGGAGCACGTCCGGAAAGTAATCCCGCTCATAGTGGAGCGTCGCGCGGAGGTGGTTCAACTGCAGCAGGATTTACAGGGCAAGTGCTACGATATGGAGTACGCCATAGGGTAGGTGTGGTAACGGGTGAAGAGCTTTACAAAAGGAAAAGCAATAACGCCTTTGAATGCACCCTTCTCCCCTGTGTACAGTGCCGTGAAGGATATTGAGGCCGCCGATACGTCGTTGAAGAATGTCCAAGAATTGCTTAAGAATGCCATCTTTCTCAAGCAACAGCTAAAGTACGTGGAATCTAGACGACCGAAGAAAGACACCAACAGCTCCGTATACAAACGGTTGTCGGCCCACATCACACTGGACCTGCCCGACCTTACCGATCTGTCCGGGGTGGTGCGGGAAACAACCAACCGGGTGGAGCACATGATGTCTCAGGCGCGAAATTCGAACAGTAACATCAACAACAACCCTCCCGCGGGGACGGCCAACTCCACCGCAGGACCGACCGAGTTGCAACGGTCCTACACAACGCTACACTGAAGCCAAACGCTTGTCGTGGTTGCTTCGAAAAGTTACGCATCAGTTTCGTTCCTTTTCATTTTCCCTATCTGTGATGTTACTTTTGTTCACGCCCTTGTTTTCTCGACATTCCTCGAAGAGGAGATGAAAAAAACGACAAAAATTTAGTATTATAGAGGACACCGTTCCGGGATAGTGCGGAACGGCTAAATAAAATGGGTTTATTATTTAACGCTATCTCACATCGCGTACAGAGCAGCCTACTCGTACTTGACCTTCTTCAGCTGTTTCCGATCGGTAATGTGCTTAATTTTCAGCTTGCCCTCCTTCTCCTTGTTGAGCGTCTTGAAGTGGCCCATTCCACGGTTGCCGGGTCGCCGCTCGGAGTTGTGCAGCTTGAAGCTCTTGCCAAAGTCAACGTACGGTGGCTGGGTGAAGCCAAAGTTCTTCGCCACCTGCACCAGATCGAGATTGGCTATGTTGAACACGTCCTTCATGTGGTGCCCTTCGTACGCACGCACGTACGTCTTGAACGCCAGCTTGCCCGACTGGTTCAGGAAATAGTTCTTCGCCATCAAATTTTCGAGCTGCAGCTGAATGTCCGCTATTTTGCTCCAGGAGAACTCGAACTCGTTCAGCGGTACCTTCGCTTGCTTGAGATACTTCAAGAAGCCAACCTCTTCCGGACGGAGCATTAGCAGCGCATGACCGCACAGGTCCTCCCCACGAGCCGTACGACCGACGCGATGGATGTACTCCTTGGTATCGTTCGGTGGATCGTACTGCACGATCCAATCGACGGCAGGAATATCGAGCCCACGGGCGGCCACATCCGTGCAGAGCAGTATACCCGTCTCGGCGTTACAGAACTGGAAAAATACCGACGTACGCTTCGATTGCTTTTGTTTGCCCTGTAGCAACAAGAAAATAGAGTATTAGGACCATTTTTCTTAAATATTATTACACTTCCAATGATACATACGTGAATCGACATCACCGGCAGATCGATGTAGTTGAACAGCTCGTGATGGAACTTGACGGACAGGCAGGAGGAAAAGAAAACCATCACCTTCTTCTTGCGGTTCTTCTTCAGGAAGGTGAACAGCACGAGCAGACGCCGCTCGGAGGGACACACGATGTAGCCCTGTTCCAGCCCCGTCACCGTTGCTTCCTTCTTGTTATCATCCACACCGACGTAGATGGGTTCCGATTTCAGGGCGAGCTTTCCCAGCTCTTCCAGACGCGATGACTGTGTGGCGGAAAACAACATGGTTTGGCGCTTTTCTGTAACAAAAATAAACCTCATTAAATCTGCCCTCTAAACCCTTCCCCTTCGCTCTACTTACTCGGCAAAATGCTAATGATCTGTTTTAGGTCCTCCTCGAACCCGATCTCCAGGATGCGATCGCACTCATCGATAATCAAGCACTGCAAGTTCTTGAACAGGAAGTTGGGCGTTGATTTCAGATGGTCCAGCAACCGGCCCGGCGTCGCCACGATAATGTTGATGCCCTTTTCCAGCTTCTCGTTCTCGGTGTGACGGCTTGCTCCTCCCATCAGCAGCCCATACGTCTGACAGTGGTACGTCATTAGCTCCTTCAGGACGCCGAAAATCTGCATCGCCAGCTCGCGCGTCGGCGAGATGACGATGACGCCCGCTCCGTTGCGCGGCTTGAAGCGCAGCTTGTGGATCAGCTCGACGGCGGGAATGAGGAAGGCCAACGTTTTACCACTGCCCGTTTTGGCCGAACCGATCAAATCTCTACCCTCCAGCAGTGGCGGTATCGATTTGGCCTGAATTTCCGTCATCTTGGTGAATCCCATCTCACCGATCGCTTTCATCGTCTGGTCCGACACTTTGCCCTCGAGCGACTTGAACTCCCGGTTACCGAGGATGATCTCGTACGCACTGTTCGTCATCGACGGAACGGTTTCTTCCTGCTCGACTTCCTTGTCTTCCCCGTTAGTATCGGCTTCTTCGCCGTTCTGCTCTTCCTCCTCCTCATCATCAGTATCATCTTTAGGCCGCTTCACACCTACAAAAAGGGACATTATTCACACCAGATTTCAAAACGTGTCTTTACATTCTAGCATCCATAGAGAAGTCCCAAATGCTTTTCCCTGCTTACCTCGGCCAACTGCCACGTCCTGTTCATCCTCCTCCTGTTGTGGGATTTTATTCTTTTTCTTCAGCTTTTGTTTGCCTTTCGGCGTTGCTTCCTCCGCCTCGTAATTTTCCTCCAAGTCTTCTACGGAGGCTGAAAGATTTAGAAGCAAGTTGTAAGGTACCGTAAACAAGAAGCACATTGTGTGCGTCCCCGGCGCTTTCCGTACACATCCCGCTTCGTAAAACGCATTTTCCAACTTACCATGTCCGTTTTTCGCATTTCCATTGATGACCGGAGATATTTTCTGCTTGTTTTTCTTTCCCATAGCACAATCTTTGTAATTTAACACAGTTTATTAGATGGAAAAATCCAGAAAAGCAATCGTTCTGCTCGCGCTCGCGGAATTCGGCGAAACACACGTGCAAAGTGACAGCTGAATGTTGCTGTTCGAAGCAGAGTGACCAGAAATACCGATTTATCTGTATTCCTACCGATTTTTTATATGCCTACCGATTCACAGATAAGCCTCCTAAAACGACCGATTTTTCATTTAACCTGCCGAAAATCACAGATATTTGATTTTTCAGTCGTTTAAGCTTAATCTGTGGCGCATGGGATGCTGTTTCAAGGATTGTTAACCTCATTTGTTACTTATCGCGCTGATGCCCCAAGTGCCACAAATCCACTAAACGACCACTAAACGGCTTCTAAACGACTCAAGTTCTCTACCTAAACGGAATATAGAAAGACTTCGTTTAGCAGACGGCAAACGACTCATGCATTCTAAAAATAGCGATAAAGCTGGTGGCGCTCTCTGTTGGTGGGATACCCCAACCAGTTGAGCTTCATCGCTTGGAGGAGAGCTTTCTCATATCCTCTGTACTGTTGTATGGTTTCGCATTGAAGTTATGCATCGCTAGAACTAGAACGGCGATACGATTGTTTAAATACTAAACTCCAACGGAAACCACCAGCACTGAAGCAAGTGAGATTTGAGTAATGGTCGTTGGTGTTGATACCCGCGTATCTGACCACACGACCATTCATATAGATTTTTGCTCAGAAAGTTAGAAGGCTATATAGGTCATGATAAGATGAAACTTGTCGAAACACATCGCGAGAAAAGGATAGCAATATAATGATGAGTTGTAATACGCCATCTATTGATCAAACCAATGAAGCTGTGGAGCTTTCATTTTTTTTACTATGGATATTCAATTTTCCAGTCGTTTAAGCTTAATCTGTGGCGCTTGGGTATATAATAGGTATTATAGCGAAACACATTGCAAGAAAAGGATAGCAATATAATAATGAGTTGTAATACGCCATGTATTGATCAAACCAATGAAGCTGTGGAGGTTTCATTTTTTTCTATGGTCAATTTTCATTTTTTTTTCAAATTTTTTCAATCGTTTAAGCTTAATCTGTGGTGCTTGGGAACAACACAGTTCCCTAGCAAAATCTGATATATAGGAAACAATTATTGAATCCGTTCAGTCAGCGAGCAAGGAGAAGTGTACGAAGCGAACCAAATATGAATTTATACTGAAAGTGAGGAATTTATCAGAGTGCCAGTGCATATGTCCTTTGCTCCTGTTCAACGGACCATGAAAATATCTCAAATATCGAGTAAAATTGTGAAAATTTTGGATAAAGTTAGTAGTGAGTCCATAGAAAAATCATATAAGCATCCAGTTTGTTATGGATCTAACTGTCAAACCAGGGCTTCTTCCTATTTTCGTTATTAGACGTCAAATTGCACTGGATAAGCCCACCTGATATATCAACTCATTTTGCATTTAACCTTTGTTTCTATGACCAAAAATACACCCCCATCTTTATGATCACCTACCCGGATAGGTCATACATTTTGTATGAGAAATTGCACTTTTGCGTTATAAATTGATCATATCTTCTCTTTTAGTTATTGAAATAACTTCAAATTTTCAGGAAAGCTGCATGTAGAAAATTACACCGGGTGTGAAATTGGAGGAAAACTTGTGATATTTTGGGAATAAGAAAATAAAGTGTAGAAGGTTGAACTTTCACTTTCACTATTGATGGCTGTTCGAGAATTGAAAGCATTCAGCGCCTCTTTACCAGGATTGCTTTTCGTCGTTTGTTTGGTGCTGCCTCACTACCTCCCTATGAAACGCCATTGCAGTTATTAAATCTTCACTCTTTAAGCTTCCACCGCCAAGTGTTTCAGGCTTGTTTTATTGGTGGCTTATTACTTTCTGCTACTGATGCTCCTGATTTACTCTCGTCCATCTCGCTGTATGTTCCCTCTCGTTCTCTTCGTCCACGTGATCCTCTGTCAATTGAAACACGTCATACTCTTTATACTTTCAATGACCCTCTTCTGTCCTGTTTCAGGTTGTTTAACCACTTTTACTATCTCTTTGATTTCGACTCCTCTCTACGCTCTACCCTTGTTTTTTTCTTTTCTTTCTTGCTAGGTCCAGACTAGGTTAGTTAGGCTTAGTTTTTCATGAATTATTTTGTTTATTTGTTAGTATTTAATTAGTTTTAAGTCTATTATATTTAGCCTTGATGGCGGATATTGTATTAAATAAATGAAATGAAATGAAATGAAATGAAATGAAAATGTATGACCTACCCGGGTAGGTGGTCATAAAGATGAGGGTGTATTTTTGGTCTTAGAAACGAAGGTTAAATGGTTGCGTTTTCAACAGAGCTCCTGCCGAAATCTGCCAATATAATCTGGCCACACTGGCCCACAGAGCAAAAGCTCGCTCGAAAGGTCAATAACCGTCGCCAAACGTCAAAAACGACCGTCGCCAGCGCCTCGAAATCGTTGCGAGTTTCGCTCGCTGGCGACGTCGGTTTGCAGTACATGCGACGCCAGTTTTGACGTTTTGCGACGGTTTTGCGACGGTGGCCGCCAAAAAGTTCGCCTTGCCCTGTGGGCAAAGTGACCAGAAATATCGATGTATATATATATATATATATATATATATATATATATATATATATATATATATATATATATATATATATATATATATATATATATATATATATATATATATATATATATATATATATATATATTTTTTTTTTTTTTATTGTACCGGCTTTTGTTTTGTTCAAACTTTGATAATTTTAATGTACCGAAATATTCGATCATATTGTTTTCTTTCTCAAAAAGTTTTAATTCGTTGAAATGGAAAGTGCTGTTTCAGTTTTTTTTTATTTGTTTTCCTTCCAACCGCTGTCAAATGTGTTTTCTTTTCTTTACGTAAACAAACGAACTACGCTTCCGCGGTGCCCGAAAATACGAGCGATTTACATTTTAATTAAACATGCAACAGTCGTCGGCAGTGGAGCTATCTAAAGCAACTTTACGTATGTCGTTTATGGAGTGAAAGTGTGTTAGCCGTTCTATCGTAAACTGTACACAATAATGTTCCGGAAGGTTACCACAGGTAAGTTTATCTTCGTTTTACTCGCTCGTATCGTGAAGAGATAAGCCATTATTTTATCATTATTCTCGAAGCATTCAACTCTCGCTGCGCACTTTCACGGTCGTTCAGTGTGTGCGAACTGTCCAAGGAACACCAACAAGTCCAGCAGCTATGCCGTCAGTTCAGCGAGCGAGAATTAAAACCCGCCGCAAGTGCCATCGATCGTAACGGAACGTTCCCGGAGCAGCACATCGCCAAGCTGGCGGAGCTGGGGCTGATGCGCGTTACCGTGGCGCCACTGTATGGTGGATCCGGTTTGGATATGCTTTCCCTTTCGCTGGTAGTCGAGGAACTTTCCCGGGGATGCGGAAGCACCGGCTCGATAGTGTCCATCCACAACTGCCTTTATGCCAACCTGTTGCATCGCCTCGGTACGGACGATCAGAGGGCACGATTTTTCAACAAATACGAAAGCAAAACCATCGGAGCGTTCGCTCTTAGTGAGGCAGGGGCTGGCTCGGACGTGGCCGCTATGACGACCAGAGCCACCAGGGATGCCGATGGAAGCTGGATACTGAACGGCACAAAGGCCTGGGTAACATCGGGCATCGAATCGGTGGCGGCGATCGTATTTGCCACCGTCGATCCAGCGCTAAAGTATAAGGGCATAACGGCATTTCTGGTCGATTTTGACAGTGGCGCACTGGCCGGAGTACATCGGGGCCGCCCGGAAGACAAGCTGGGAATTCGTGGTACATCCACGTGCGATTTGATGCTGGAAAACGTGCGTGTACCGGAAGCAAACGTTCTTGGTACCGTCGGTGGCGGTATGCGCATTGCGATGGAACAGCTGGATCGTGCACGAATTGGCATCGCCTCGCAAGCAATCGGAATAGGTCAAGCCGCTCTAGAAACGGCCGTAGAATATGCAAAGCAGCGTACCGCGTTCGGTGGTACACTGATAGACCTTCCTGCCGTGCGTACCAGAATAGCCGTAATGGGCACACGGCTTGAAATGGCCCGACTGCTAGTTCGTAAAGCGGCCGGTGAGATTGACCGTGGACTGCGCGCGACAAAGGCTTGTTCGATGGCCAAATGGATCGCCGGAGAAACGGCAACGTATGCGGCCCATGGTTGTCAGCAAATTTTGGGTGGCATGGGGTACGTGAAAAGCCTGCCGGCCGAGCGGTATTATCGCGATGCACGCATTACCGAGATATATGGCGGTGTGACCGACGTGCAGAAAGCGATCGTAGCGGACCAAATCATCAAGGAGCTGGAATGATATTGTACTCTGCTGTAGAGGTGGTGGGTAAGTGTGAGAGAGAAACACAATTTAATTGTGTTTTTACAACAAATTTTCCATTTACGATTAATGGCGAGAGTCTGAAAGACTAGGAGGTGTATTTTTGAATTATTTTTACTACTGTAACGTGCAAATATAAAAAAAAGTATACAAGACTATGCTGTAATATTCTAGCCGAAATTAACATAAGCATTGGTACATGTAGTAATTACTGTAATCGTCCCAGAATTATTGGATGTACTTTTTTCATTCATTTTTTTGTTGTAACTTACAACCGGAGTAACTTGCGATGCTTCTGAGAGTTACCAAATTCATCCCTGTTCCATAATGTAAAGCTCCTTAATTTTCGAATTTATTTAATTCTAAAGAGGAGTTTAGCATTAAAAAGTCGCATTCTAGTACGATTAGAGAAGTAGCCAACACATTTTGGGTAACAAGTTTGGAAATAATTTGAAAGCATCACAATTATTCTTTTTTCCTCTATTCTTAACAATTTTATATTCATTGTCGTATTAATATAGGTATTGTAATATGTTTAAACCTTGCAAGAACTGAAAAAGATGAAGGTGAAATGGTCATTTTGTTCAGTTAAGATGACGTACAAGGTTTAAATGTGATGTTTTGCAGCATGTTGGTACCAGTCCCATATTGTCTAGTGGTTAGGATATCCGGCTCTCACCCGGAAGGCCCGGGTTCGATTCCCGGTATGGGAAACTACTTTTTTGTGCCCATTGTTTACTCCTCGATTGTCAAAATGAGTTTTAATCGTTTTCGTATTTTTCAAAATTATTGTTTATTAATCAACCGTAAACATGTTCCGTTATGGATGAAAAAGCAAAAAAAAATGTACTCGATCTAAGCGCATGTTAGGCATCTCGAACAAAACTTTATTTTGAATTTTACACTTCTTTTTGCGCATAGCTAACTGAACCGTGTAGAATACGCTGGCGTGATAGCAAGCAATTATCTGTTTCGGTATTGTATGTAAAATTATGCTTTAAATTAAACATTAAGTAAACAAACACTGGGGGGAAAGGGATAGAAAGGCGATCGCTATCATATAAAGCGTTTAGTGTCATTTAAATTTCCAAATGCATATTATTCTTCCACGCCTAGTAACTCCGATTTGTTTCTGATTTACTTCGCGCTCGCTTCTTGCTGCTCAAATCGTGGATACTTTTGTTCCACCTCGGCCCAGCTTGTGCGTCCTGTTGCTAGATCACGAATAGTGTTTGCAACTTCATCCAACTAAAATTAGATTAAAAACACAATGGGAAACGTTACAAAGGGCATTTACATAAGGGAGATTAAAGTAACACTTACTCCAATGCGAACTTGCTTCATCGAGTCCCGTTCGCGCAGCGTCACCGTATGCGGTTCCTTCAGCGTGTCGAAATCGATCGTAATTCCGTACGGAATGGCAATCTCGTCCGTGCGTGCATAACGACGACCGATCGAACCGCTCGAATCATCCACCTTGTGCGACACGTCGACGGATGTGAGGGCCGAAGCTAGAAGTAAGACAATGAATCCATCATTAACACAATTTCATTTAGATATGCGATGAAAATAGCTCTGGTTCTAATACTTACAAATCTTCTTCACAAACGGTGCAAACTCGGCATTGTTACTCAGCGGAAGCACGGAGCACTTCAACGGAGCCACAACTGGTGGCAGCGAGAAGTAGCTGCGCTGTTCGTCGCCTTCGCGCATCCGGAAGCTATGCTCCAGCAGTGAGTACATAATGCGACCAATGCCGAACGAAGGCTCAATGACGCTCGGGGTGATCTCTTCAACGTGCACCGTCTTGGAGGTAGTTTTCACCGCAATCAGATCGTTCGTTAGCTTCACATCGGTGCCATTGACCGCCAGCAAATGCTCCCCACTGTCACCGAGACTCTTGCCAATGGTCTCAACCTCACCCAGGCTCAGCTTTGCCAGCGCCTCTGTAATGGCCTTCGCTTCCTTCTTGAACGCCTTCCCGATGGCGGCCTTGTTCGGCACAACTTCTGTCACTTCGATCGTTTTCGGTGCGGGTAGCTTTTTCTCCGCCACCAGCTTCACTCCCGTCGCGTTCGTGTGCTGCGTCAGATCGTACGCAGACCGATCGGCACATCCGACGCACTCGATCCATCCGTAGCTGGTGAGACATTCCGCATCCCAGCAATCGCACGCGTAATGTGCCATCTCGTTGCCCATGTGCTGCCGGAACCGCAGCCGGTCGGGCAAAATGCCAATCCGGTGCAGGTACATCTGTATGCGGGCCATAAAGTAGCCGAGCGTTTCGTTCGCGACCAGACCACTCGCTACGGCATCACCGATCCGGATCTGCTGGGCACTCTTTCCGTCCATCTGGTTGCAGGCGGAGTAGAGCGTCATTACCGTGTCCGCGACGTTCTCGAACTTAGGATGGTTTTTGGCCTGCGGATCGCAGAAGTGTTCGATCTCGCACATGGTAAACTCGCGCACCCGGATCAGACCGGAGCGGGGTGAAATTTCATTCCGGAAGCTGTTGCCGATCTGGGCCGCAGCGAACGGTAGCCGGCCCTGGTTGAACTCGAGCAGTCGCTTGAAGTTCACGAAAATTCCCTGCGCCGTTTCGGGACGCAGGAAACCTTTCACCAACCCGGTCGGTCCGATCTGCGTGCCGAACATTAGGTTGAACTCGATCGGCTCCGTCAGATCGTTACCGGTGATGGGCGATTTCATGTTGTACTTCCGCAGAATCGCTGCCATCTCGTCCTTGGTCATGCCGTCCAGCTTGATCACGATATCAGCACACTCGTCCTTCAGCTCCGCCGTCGCATCCTTGGCCGCTGCCAGCTTCTCCAGGTGATTTTTAATCAGATGGTCCAGCCGGAAACATTCACCATTCTTGACGTCCTTCGTCATCAGATCGGCAAAGCGATCGACATGGCCGGACGCCTTCAGGACCGGTTCCGGCGTCAGGATGGAACAATCCACCTCAAGCATCTGCTCCTCGAGCACGAAGAACTGACGCCACGTGTTGATCATGTTGGACTTGAGCGCACAGCCCATCGGTCCAAAGTCGTACTGGCCGGTAATGCCACCGTAGATGGCAAAGCTTTGGTCGTAGAAGAACCGTCGCTTCAGCAGATCCTCCATACGGGCCCGATCGAAGCTGGCCACCTGGGGAGCGAGGCTCAATTCACGATCTTCAAGCACCTTCTTGCGCGCCTTCAGCTCATTGACCGCTTTCTTCACGTCAATTTCTGGAGCACCTTCACTTTTGAGCTTGCGTACCAGGTCGCCCTACCGGTGGTACGCGCGTGTGGTGAAAGGAAGATAGAAAATTGCATTATTAGAAACGCAAATTTAGAAAGGCTGCATCAAATGCATCTCGAATGGCCACCTACCTGCTCCTTAACAGCTTCACGCAACGGCGCCAGCTCTGCCTCAATCTTTGGATCAGTCATGTTTTCCAACAGCTGGAGACGAAGCTTCACGTCACGATGCTTTTTGTTCGAACCCCAATTGAAGGGCTTTCTGAATGAGGGGTCGCTTTGGCTGGCTGCTACCGCGTACGAGCGACTCAGTACCGCTGGATTCCACTCGATGTGTCGTCGGGGGATTGGCTGTTGCTGTAGCTTTGTGGACGAACTGACGATTAATCGAACGCAACGGGGAGGAGATACTAAGGAGGATAAGTGTCGCACTGCTGCTCCGGGGCTGCTGCCGCCTCGAGGAACTAATCTACTGAGGAAGTTGAGAAAAAGCTGAGTGGACATTTACGAACGCAATCCACCACCATCCGTTGGAACAATGGTCACCAACAGTTGCTGTGGGAGACGGGGCCAAACTTTAGGGGGTTTGGCCTTTTAATTAGAGCACGTTTTAAATTACTTTATGCACCGAAAAATACAGCAGTAGCTTCACGTTTCTACACCGGCAATATATTTTTTTGCTGCCAATTTGCTGACGTTTGTGTGACAGCAGGGCAGTTCAGAATACACGACCCAATGAACATTTCGAGCTGCTTTCAATGGGTGTTTGGAATTCGAGCACATACGTGATTTAGTGCGCTCGATAGGTGAATTTATTGTTTTATGTGCAAAAATTGTATTTTGCAAAGTATAAATCTGCTGAAACCGACTATATTCATCCTAATTTATGGAATTTCACTTAGTTTAATAACTACAATCATATATTTGGCAAAACTAAAGAGTTCTCTTTGGCTCGGGCTGTTAAGCGCCTTAAGGTATGCAATATGAAGTGTAACATTACTTTTTATTAATTATGGGGTTTCAATAACGGAACTGCACGATTCCGGAGCCGATTTCGTTTCTGGAATCGATTTCGATACTGGACCCGTAATCAGAATTTTCTCCGGAAATGGAAAGGACATCGAAATTGGAACCTGAATCTGTTTCAGAAGCAGAATTAGTTCCGTGATTTCTATGAGCTCATTTAGATACATGCAATTGCATTTGGATCCTTTGCGGCTATCGATAAAATCGTAGTTGCATACGACCCAATCACCTATTCTCATGGAGGTGTTAAAATCGATTCTGTTTCCGGAGCCGATTCTGATTTTGGAACCGAATTCGATTACAAAGCCGATTCTGATTTCTTAGCCGAATTTGATTCCAGATTCCAGACTTAATATCTGAAATCGATTGCATAAAAATTCGGACATACCCGGAATCGATTCCGATCAAAACCGTATTTTTACGATCACGATCACGATCACGAATTTATTAATTGTGAAAGTTTAAATGTCCAGAAAGTTGACCAGTTCGGGATCAGTTCCAGAACCAGTTCCAGAAAGAAAGAAGAAGTATTTTTTCAATGCAATTTGCGCCAAGCAGCTTCGGACAATCTAGACAATCTATTTGTCTCTTGACGTGAAACACTCGGTCGCAAAATTTGCAAACTGCTAATCTAGGTTATGGAGGATTATGACTCCTAATTCTTTGGTGCCCGTGATTCTTGCTTCTTGAAGCGAACTTCGTTAGAACGAAGTCCTATGCTGGTGCAGTGGAATGTTCGATTCCGTGCTATTTTTGGTCTCTATTTTTTTCTACGCACAGTCGTAAGTTAATATAGAGATACTTAATAGATCATACTTGGAGATATTTTTTGTTGAATAACAAATGTAGCAATCAAAACGTGATCATTCTTGGAGATATTTTTTGTTGAATAACAAATGTAGCAATCAAAACGTGTAGAATGTAAAGAAACATACTGAAATTAATTTAAAATCTAAAAGAACCAGAACCAACAGAGAAATGAAGCAAATGTACAAATAGGATATAATTGTAAATTAATAATGTACTATTATACGCAATAAAATGTTTGTCATACTTAGTTCATTTGGAAATGTAGTAACATTAATTCGTTTGCTGATTGATCTAAAGAGGTTAAGTAAAGGTCATTAGTAAAGTCATTATATCCAAGTCAAGGGATAACTAGTCAAGCTATTGATCATCGCAATGTATCACAAAAACTGTTAAATATCAACAGATTGCAGAGATTTAATCACTGTGCAAAGCCTGCGTTCCAGCTGTAGCCATAACCTAACCCAACCGCACGAGAGTCGGTTGACAAAAACAAATAATCTTCCCAAATAAAGAAAACATACCGAAACAAAACGGAGAGAGAAAAAAAACCACACACAATCGTAAACCAAACGCCCAACCCCGGCAGCCGGCTCTGGTAGTGAATGCTGGCGGGCACATAGCCATAGTATAGTAAACAAAAAATAAAGCTGAAATATTTTACAAACATTTGTCAGGGGCTACCAGCATTCAGCAGAATCACACCCGGACCAAACCCAACCGGTAGCGTGTAAATGTGCCGATGGAGAGGCGGAGGCTGGGTGGGTTGGGCGTTTGGTTTTGGAATTGGTTTGGCTTGTGCGGATTTTATGTTTTTCAAAATATGTAGACATCACATACATGCACACACACAAGGCAGGAATGGCGGTGTACAATCTTCACGTTCAAATGAGCTGTGAAAGAAACAAAATAATAATAATAATAATTACATATTTTTGTTGAACGCCTTTTTTCAATGGGTGTAGTAAACAAGCCACATTACGAGCGTGTTTTGTAAGCACTGGCGGCAAGCTTAGGTGTAAGGATAAGAACAGTGAAGGCGAAAGTGATTAACGTTGCGCCCGGTTTCAAAATAACAACAAAGATCGCTAAATTGAAATAATAACTCTTCCCAGTGGCGCAATTTAGAGTTAATTTACACTTTGTTATGATCACGATGCCCCATTAAGTTGCCGTGAGCACATACGCATAATAAATTTTCCGGTTGTCGCATGAAAAGCAAAGCAACAAGGTGTAACGGATATTGGAAAAGGATTTTCCTATCCCCTGCTCAAAGCGTGGCTTGTTTGGCCTAAGCCACCGACGGTGCGACAACGATCGGTGACAAACCGAGTGTTACTTCTACGTCGAATGCGACTTAGTAAACATGCCAAAAAAGTTTACCAAACAAAGTGCGCAATATTTACAAACAGATGCTTTTCGGTGCACGGTCACACGGATGAGCTGTTGAGAGTTGAGCCGGCGGACGGCGCTTCGTGCGGTTGGTGAGGATGGTGATGATGATAGAGATCGCTTAGTGTAACATAATTTAGTTAGCGCATTGACTGGTTTGGTGACACATCATGCTGTTACGGTGCCCAATATTTTCGCCTTTGCATGTGTTTTGGCATGCGCCTGTGTCAGGCACACACAAACAAACGCAAACAATCTCCTCCGGCCGATTCCTCAGAAACCGAGAGGCGCCGAGAGATGCGTGTTGTGATGGTGTTCGCGTGTTGGTTGAACGTTTGAATGCTTTGAATTTACGTCTAAGGATTAGTGTACAAGTGGTTCCTTTCTACTATTATTTATTCTTCTATGCAGATCGCCTGATATTCATTGTAAACAAAACCTTTAATAGGGAAAACTCAAATTTGGAGTTAGAACTTCCTATTGTATCGCATTCGAGTAGGGGGGTTTCTTTCTAAATTTTCAAGAAAATCAACGCTTATTTCGCTTATCGGTTGGCTGATTAAAGTTGTTCGTCCTAGCAGACGCATTTTTGTTTTCATTCCTCACTCACGGAATCAAAATCACTTTTCTATGAAAATTAACTGTATGACGGATCTTACTATATTGCATCGAAATAAGTTCATTAGGTTCCAAGCTAGTCACAACTTTTTGCCTTTTTTCTACTGAATATCGCACTTTCTTTTCATAATCGGAGCTACTTCTTTCCCGCCAGCAGTGAAACATCGATCGATGGAACTCATAGAACTTGGCGGACCATGGAACTTCACACAATTATGACAAGACTTTGATGTGAGGATTTGTCACTGTTAGGGTTCTGGACGACATAGTCCGTCGTTTCACACTATCTAGAGAAGGTTAGTCCAATTTCTTAAGAAAAATAAGTAACCCTTTTAAAAAGGGATATCTTTGTGGCCGTCTGACTGAGATGATGACTAAGACAACTGTCAGACATTCCTGAGATCACGATGCAGTTGTATAGGCTACTCTTCTGTGTAAGTAAGTAGCTTGTGGGTATGTGGGATTATGCACCAATGTGTTATAAATAATTATAGATAATTATCTTTGATTCACACTTAACGTATAATAATCAATCGGAATGCATCTTCAAAGTGCATCAATGAATCTGTATATGATAGTTTAAAACTTGTAAATCTTCAAAGATTAAAAAATACGTAAAGAGACTTTACCTAAAGAGAATATTTAAATAATCACAAATGTCCAGTGGCTATCTTAATCGGTGAGGACGAATGATTGGACGAATGTATGCCCTTCTAAAGTGTCGAGCGAGAAGTTGTATGAGGAGTTCGAAACCAGAGAAAGATTGAGAAGCAAATTTACTTGTGTGCGAGGAGTGGGTTCCTTTGTTCGAGGCCCCTCAAGACCTCGGCCGCTTAGTTTGCGTACTGTCTAATCCTGTCTTTGCGTTTTACTTGTTGTAAGTCATCGAAAAAATAAATAAATATTTCTTCTTCTGAAATCGTTACATGAATGTATGCAGTAACGAAGTAAAATTAATAATGACCCGAAATTAATTCAAACACAGTCATTCTACCTTCGGCTGTGTGACATCTTTACCAAAGGGATTATATAGCAACTAACAGGACAAATGTTACTGTGCAAAAGTCAGCATAATGCTAGACGTTGTTTATCTTTCTTGACATGTGGATTATTTTAGCTACTCAACAAGAGTCACCGAAGAGACGAGCTCATGCTGTTATTGCTACATTATCTAATACATAGTATATTTTATAGTACACACATTTTTGAAACACGTTGATAAATTGTACTCCTAAGATGAGAAATCACGTATGACCTAATTCAGCAGCTTTCTTCTTAGTATCTGACTTAGGGTTCACAGACCGTGAAATTGCGTCCTTTCTGTCCTAATCAATCACGCTTCACACTAAGCAATGAGCTTTTTTCGCAATTTATAACACCAACTAGTGGTCAGCAGAGGAGTGTAATGGCTGTGTGTAGAGTGTGGCGGCGATCGGTGGTTCACTTTCACAGCGTGACTGAAGGTTTCCTGCCGTGGGGTCGTTAAAACAGACCACAGGACACGACACTGGTCAGATGTTTTGTAAACACATTTTGCGCTTTATTTATATATCCACGGGAGATGCTGCGGAACTAAACATGGTTCAGTAGGTTGCTTTAAATAATCAGCTCAAATTAGGCAAACAGTTCTATAAATCAGTATCGGATTTAATGTGTTTTTTTTTCAAGTTCAGTGGAGGTGTATCATAACCAATAAAATAGTTTATATTGTAATTAAATTTCTTAAATGACAGTTAAATGCCACGTGCTTTGTTAGATTTTATTTTGCAATGAAAAAATAAAACCGAGCTAATGCACTTCGGAAAGACTGTTGGACTTGCATTACCGGTTTACCCTTCAACCGCTCTACGTCAAACAGCATTATCAGATCTAATCGAGCAAAACTGTAAATCAAACACAATCTTCCCTCATGTCTCCCCGTCCTACCATTCACATTCGGCTCTTATCTGCTATCAGCAAGAGTTGTGTGATTTTTCTTTTAATTTCTTGTACAGATAGTTTATGACCAGTCCGCTATAGCTCAATCGCCCGCGCCCTGTCTATTGCAGTTGTTTTGATCGACACAACAGGACACAAGCGAAACGATCGCCATGCGAATCGCTATGGATTGTTTTGTAAATTTGATTCCCGCCACAGATTAGACGAAAGTCGCAGAAAACGCATTTGCACTGAGCAGTTCAAGGAACAGCATTGCACATCCCGGCGAACTCCCAGTTTAATTAGCTGCTGGTAGCCGCGTATTGTGTAGCCTTCCCGGTGACTGATTTGTTTATGTTAGAGTCAGTTTGCAATGAGCGATGCTTTTCCGGTATCCTTTTTTTTTATTAAACACATTGTCGTGGCGACGGTCTGATTGAACTGATACTGGTGGGGCGGACTGGGACGGAAGCCTCTGGCTAGGTATTATTCTTACCCTTCACAACTCGTTCCATCCAAACGACTGGCCGCGGGGTGTGTGCATTGATCAAGTAATTATTTTAATTACCGTCGAAGAAGGAAGGGTATTGGATTGCAAATGTAAGTAATATTTTTACTGCAGAGCTTCGGTAGGAGAGAAAGTTATTTTGTTAGCAAGACTTAACTCGTGCGTTCAATTTTTGTATGATTATTTTATTCATATTTCTTTGAATGCAGCTTGTAGACAATCCTACTAGCGCACATTTTCCAGCTAAAACCTGCATGATGCAACTGCAAAACTGTTGCTTCCCTGGAAACAGTTGCACATTTTTGGCTGCAAATCAAACCTAACTTGACCGACATGATGGAGCGGCGCGGCCCCAGACTTACAAAGCGCAAAGCGGAGCGATGCGCGCGGTGCGATAAAACGATTCATTTTGCATGCTGCAAACACACGCCGGCTCCTTCTTATCAGTTCATCCCCGCGCGTTCGTAGGGATGGATGAAATTGGAATCTAAGCAAAAGCCTGAGCGCCACACATGACGCGTATCATCAACGTCCACGGGCCTCCACCGTCCTTAGATGCTGATCGTGCTGGTGCGCGCCCGGATCGGCTGGAGGTTTTTTCAGTGAAAAGGTTATCACCGTATCATTGTGCCCGTGTGTGAGGGCTTCTTGGTTTCGTTTTTTATTTTTACTTTTTTGCTTCGTTTGGCCCACTCCACCCGGACATTTACCGATCCGGGCTGGGCCGAATCGGTCAAGATCACGTTGCCTCCATTCCCGGGGAACGATGTTCGGATGATGGTGGTTGCTGAAATGATGGTGCAGCAAGATGAATCATGCGAAATTTTAACTCCTGTACGGGAGCGTGTGTTGAAATGACATTCCTATTTCAGAGCAGTTTTACTAAGTGAACTCATGAACTTCATCCAATAGACAAGCTGAAGATATCCTTTTTCCGTAGCTACGACCCGATTTCCCGATATATTAACCAGCTTCATATGTTGAATCAAACAATGATTAATTCTATTTAACAATCACAAACAATAAAGAGTTTTTTAAGTTCATGAAATACATCATATCGTCGTACTCCATTCATTTTATTTCGTTTTATGTCAAATCATGAAATTACTTATGTTTTGGGAGTTCTTTTAACACCTTTCCTTTATATGAGGTATGATTTTCTGGTTCATTTTTTAATCATTGCTTTAAAAAGTTAAAAATACTTGTGTTTTACGCAAAAAGTTAGATAGAATAAGCTGCCGACGTTTTGTTTTAAAATTAACTTCGTCAAAAAATGAAACTGCAAATCAAGTGCAAATCAACGCTGCCAACCATTTTTATTTAAGATGTCAAAATCAGGAAGCTTCTAGTTATGGATTTCTATTCAGAAAGCTTCTAATAATGTTTCATTTTTAGTGTTTTGTTTACCTAGGCATGTATCTTTTACCCATTGATGGAGGCTATTTTTTGCTAAAATTGTGTTATTATTGATTTTTCTACTTTATTCCATGCAAAAAATACTTTCTACGAATTTGAATTAAACATCCTAAAGATACATCCAGCAGTTAGGTTCTTGTACATCGACAGAGCATTCTAATTGCGACCTATTTGGAAAATAATTACCAAAGCCAGGCACAACACCATTAAACTTAATCATTTGTGATTTCAAGTGCAGCTAAAGCTTTGGGAGAAATCATTCTACCAACTTAACCTGCATCTCAACCGGTCGCAGTTTAAATTTCCACCTTGAGGAACGAAACCCCGTACACGGCTTTGAAGCGGACCACTCTCCTCTCAGTAAACTTCGCTCGAAACGCACCAACGCAAACGTTAGCCACGGCGAACAGTGGACGGAAATAAATTACATGCATTTATGAAAACACGTGTTCGCGCGCGTTAAACGCTGTCGTCACGCTGGACGGCGGGAGTGAGTGGTGGTAAATGCATACGAACCAACCGACGACCATTCCCTCCGCCGTAGGGAACCACCACTACAAGGGATGGAAAATCCTAGCGTGTGTCGTTTTTGTTACCAAAAACCTCCAAAAATCGTCTCCGTTCGTTGAAGTTGCACCGTTCCATTTGCTGCACCCGATGCGTTCGGTGCAGTCAAAAGTGCATCGTACATCATTTACATTTTCCAGCTTTTCGGCTGATGATGGAGATCCATTTGAATTCCCGAGGGGAATTGTAGTGAATAAGTGTCGCTTTAGAAAAATGCAGCAGTTTCCCAGCTTAGATGATTGTGATGGTGCCGATTATTCATTTTCCGTTGTGCAGCGAACGCCTTTCGATGGAAGATGCGCTTAAGCTGTCTTCCCTTTTCACTCTCGCTCTATCTCTCTCTCTCTCTCTCTCTCTCTCTCTCTCTCTCTCTCTCTCTCTCTCTCTCTCTCTCTCTCTCTCTCTCTGTCTTATTCTTTCTGTGTCCTTGGGCTGCATGAAGCTTGAAAAATGCACCCGAAAACGATGCACCCGTGTACTCAAACGATGGGAAATGAAAAGAAAAAGGGGAAAAAAGGACAGGACTAATTTGTTTATTTTGGCTTGCTGCTTCGGGAGTAAAAATACCAAACAACTTAAATATTATTAAATATTTGTCACATTGTCATCCATCATGCGAGGGTTAATTCGAACGGTTCACGAGCAACAAACAAAAAGAGCCCCTAGGGCTTGGGATTGGGAAGGAAAAGACCGCGTTTTCGGCGGTGATTATTATGTGCCAGAATGGTGCATGTGAAATTATTGTTTCACGGACTAAAACCAGCAACAGAAGAAATCCACCTCACGAATCTTGACTAATGGAGTAGCACATGCCCGGTATCGTCGACGCTCGTCGTGCGTGCTCATTTCCGGTTGGAAAGGAAATGTATTCTTCACACCGATAAATGATGATGAGGCTTAATTAGTAATGTTTCATCTTGGAGAATGGCATTACGCAGCGGACAGTTTTCTTATAGTAACTTTAAAATGGAAGACGCAATATACCTGCGTAGTGCTATGTGAGTCGAAAGATTTGTGTGCACTTGTTGCTGAGTGAAAAATCAATAGCTTTTCTCTCCTACCCCTAACCAGGGGCAGTGTTAGAGGGTGAAAGAACACCTTTAGATTGGCTATGAAACTTATCACACTTATGAACAATCATCTCACTATAAAGCACATAATTTTACGCAGCATCTAAAATTTATTTAAAAAAAAGTAACAGAAGCCATTTGAACAGCGATAACAACTACCACTACCACCACCGTGTGCGATAAGGGGTGAGTTACGTAAATGCCCGGCGCTGGTTGTACGTGTAGCAGTGGCACGTGCAGCCGGGGCGCAAATCATCAGTCCGGTAACGAGATCTGCGCAGTCCCGGAGGGCAGCGTGGCCGAGCGGTCTAAGGCGCTGGTTTTAGGCACCAGTCAGAAATGGCGTGGGTTCGAATCCCACCGCTGTCATGATTTTTGAATACATTTTTTGTTACTACTTTAGTATAACTGTGGAACAATATACTGTTATTGATTTTTATGTTAACCAAATTATTTTGGCTGCTTGGTTTATGCTTTTGAATTTTTATAAAGAACTTTTTCAGAATATTTTTAATAAAAATATGTTTTTTTTTCTCTTATCAACGATACAAATCTTTGGATAATTTATTAAATATTATCATAAAATTATATTACAAAAGATATTTAATTATACGTAAACATTTTAAGCTTTTCTCTTTTCTTTTTTATCTTCTATATTTCATATCAATATTTATTAATTTAACTTACAATTATATAAACTAAACATACTCTTCATGCTTCTAAAACAGTTTGAATTGATTTTATATTTCATCCTTCCAACAAAAAATCGTTCTAAGGATAATTTAAGGATAATTAAATTCATGTAGTAAAGAGAACAAAAAACAACGTTTTTTACTGTTTAAAATAGGTTTAAAATATTTTTTATCCAGGAATACAACTTTAATTACCCATAAGTAATATTTATATAATTTATATTTACACATGGATGATTTACTTGCTGTAGTCACCTACTTACAGCTCCTGCAAAATAGCTTAATTGGAAAATATAGCATGGAAATGGAAACAAAGTTTCATTCCCCTTCCAGGCTTAATCTTAATTGCCTGCGCTTTGGTGGAACGCAATAAAAAGGCAAAATTGAAACGATTAAACATTCATAAATTGTACCACCCTTTTAGCCGAGTCCCGTACCATCAGCATTAGAACCAAACATCAATCGCCTCATCACCATCAGCACCACACTTGCA
Organism: Anopheles arabiensis; assembly: GCF_016920715.1. Classification (NCBI taxonomy): domain Eukaryota; kingdom Metazoa; phylum Arthropoda; class Insecta; order Diptera; family Culicidae; genus Anopheles; species Anopheles arabiensis. Next base: position 13,377,248 of record NC_053518.1, read on the forward strand.
ACAATGATTCATGGAACTGGATGGTGTAAAATATCTCGCCTGCCTAATTGATAAATTTGTTCAGCTGCAAAGATTCATTAGCCTGCCACACCGCGCCCGATGCACGTACCTTCTTGACGATCGCGCCATGGCGGAGTAAAGATGAACTGAAAAAAAAAACACAAAACGCACCACTCAAGCTCGAAACGTCTTCATCGCGAAAGGGTCATTGGAGGAATCCCTCCCGGTAGGTGAAACATGATCCCCGGGAGAAACCCATTCGGTGGCATAAATCATGACTTAAGCATGCGTCCGTCCAAACACAGCATCCCCGGGTGCATTATTATCCCTCCCGGCTTTGCTGCACCAGTTAGCAGAAGTTGCAGTTGCAGCAGTATCTCCCGCGTATGCCCGCGCGCGTCTCTCATGCTCGTGGTGTCCAATTGCGTATCCGAGTGGCACTGAATCGTCATAAATATATTATGCTCGCTGCCCCTGCCTGCACCGGTGGCTGGGAAACACGATCGATTGGGATCTCTCTTTGGGTTGAGGTTGGGTTGCCAGGGATGGGGAGAGGTGTCAATTGGTTTCCCTCGGTTCACATACACACAAATAAACACAGCCAGTGCGTTCCAACACGAACACACTGTGTGTGTGTACCCTTTTACTTCACTTTTTATTTGCAAACCAAGCCAACACACACACAGAGCATCGAGCAGTCACGATCAAAAGCGCTTAAATTGCAATTTTTCATCTCCGAATCTGCACTTGTAGACGGTTGTGTGTGGGGAAAGGGAAGCGGAAAGGGCATATGGTAGAAGGGTGAGTGGAGTGGCGGTAGTTCTCATTTCAAGCGAGTTGCTGCTACTAGAAAAAGTTACGCTTACGTTTGCTCGGTCGTGGTATGCGCAAAGCGCCCCGCCAGACGAGAGACGATCTCGATCTTTTGCCCGTTGATCGCACCCTGCAGATGAGGGAAGCGACACAGAGGGAGGCGATCGGAAGCAGCGTCGGAAATGTGATCCTTGTGGAAATGTGATGATTGGACGGTGTTCGGCGAGGGTTCAAGATGATTCGTAAAGAAAATATGACAAAAATTGCCGACGACAGCCAGCCGACAGCTTTATGATTAATAATCATTTCTTCGGAAATTAATCGCACCCCCTTCCCGGGGAGGGCAACACACGACGGGACGGGACACAACACACTACGCAGCCTCTGTCACATCCCGTATTGATGCATTAAATCGTTGAAATATTTGCTGCCCATGTAACGCCACCCCTGCCGCCGTCGGTGGGGAAAAGAGGTGTGAAATAAATTTAATTCAAGCAAAACAGAGCTACCTTGAAGCTGGGAAACTCGCGCAGGAAAAGACACAGGTTGGTTTATTTGTTTGACAGTACTTTATTCTCTACATTACGCTTACAATGCGCACACATTGATTGTTGATGGCTGTACAGAGTGTTTGTGTGTAGTTGCTGCAGAGTCATAATCCTAAGAGTTACTACAAATATACGTTACTTGTCCTTAAAACCATTTGCTACCCCTTTTTTCTTTTTGTTTTTCCTAAGCAAAATAAAAACAAATGCCTCGTTTTAACTTTCGACTATGCATTAGCAAATTTTGGACGGTAAATTTCATGCTTCCCTTGTCTTCAGATCCGAGCCTCCAATGTGTCTGAGGAGTTTGAGTTTGGTTTGGTACAGTTAGCATCTTGCTTTGCTGGAGGATACAGATAGTAGCATCGATTTGTGTTACGAGTTGATAAATACAAAGAAAACAGATCAAATGGACATTCCTGATCTAAACAAAGCGAGCTTATATGCATCTATCTGAAAGGCGTTAGACAAATAAATGATACCTAAGAAGAGAACCGAAAAAAGCAAATTTACACAGCATAAAAGACATACACAACAATAGCATTCACTTGCTACTGTTTTCCTACTTTGAGTGATCGTGTCTGTTCAGTAATAATAGATAGTGCTTTAGAAGCTTTCCACAGACGTGCGGCGCGTCTAGCTACCTTAATCCAGCAAACGCCGGCGATGGTACGCTGACGACAGTTGCCACAGGTTACGCATGAAGCTGTCGTTGTTGCTGGTGGAGTCCGTATCGGCCATCAGACTACTGCTCGGGGGATTGGAGAGAACGTCACCGACGTTACCGATTAGCCGTTAGGGTTGGGACAGGTACGACTTCTGGTAGGAGTTCTGTTGCGATGAGGATACGCTCATCTGATTCGTCGGTTCGTCTTTAACCACCGGCAAAGGTACTGGTTAGTGTATTGAGATAAGGGTAAAGACAAGCTAGCTTAGTATGGAAATTCTGTAACTGAAGAGGCGTGCGGATACTTACAGGTCGTGTCCCAATAGGGATAGTGTGGCTCGAACCGCCGTGCGCAGGGAGGTGTTGTGCTGCCCGAAACGGCGAAAGTGTCTGTACAAGAGTAACCACAATTAAGAGAAAACCCCTCCAATTATTGACTACATTCTTATCGATTCACCCATCACAAGTGCACCACTCACCTAGATTGTTGGACAGCGATCCGTACGTGTTGATCGTTACCGGTTGTACCGACTGTTGGAGCTGCGAAAAATTATACTAGATAAAGAAAGGTTGACATACGATCTACTAGCGTGTGCATGTGTCTTACTTACCGGTGCTGAGTAGGTGTAGTTCGTACGGCTCGAACAGGACGTGTAGCTGCTCAGCTGCGTCGTCGGCATCCAGGGTGCGCTGCAGGGATGACAAAAACAAAGAAAACATATCACTAACCCTTCCGATGGAACACGAAATATCACATCTCGGTGTCTTGCAACGCGTGCGTGCCGAACAGCCGTACTGCCACAACCTACCCGGCATCGTAGCGTGGATAGGTCTGATAGGGATTCTGCGCAAACACCGGCCGATGGCCAAAGTTGCCCGGGTTGGTCACGTACGAGTCGCCGAACATTTTCGAGTAGTGTCCAGTCCGGTACGGGCGCTTCATCCGTCGGCGACGCTTGTAGTTGCCATTCTCGAACATGTCCTCGTACTGCGGGTCAAGCGTCCAGTAGTTGCCCTTCCGCTCGCCACCGCCCTCCCGCGGGATCTTCACGAAGCACTCGTTCAGGCTGAGATTGTGGCGGATCGAGTTCTGCCAGCCCTTCTTGTTCTTCTCGTAGTACGGAAACCGGGAGGTGATGTAACCGTAGATTTCACTCAACGTTGCACGCTTCATCTGTGAGCTCTGCAGTAACCCCGATGGCGATCGCGGTAGAAAGAGGGAAGAGGAAGAGAAAGAGAGAATACGGTCCCGAATAGGCTGATAAGTAGGGAGCTTCCACGTGGTTCAATAAATTCTAGCTTCATGGTAACGCAAACGTATTAAGAATATACAATTTATTCCCTCGGTAACACCGTGCTGCCACGTAAAAGATACTCCAAATGTGTGGGTTTTTGTTTCAAAAACTGTATTGTTGCTTCGGAGCAAGATCATTCGCGCAAGATTAACTGCACTAATTAAGACAAACTGTTGTAGTGCATACCCCGCACTAGAATTAAATTAGAAGATTTGTTATAATATGTATCTCGCTCATTTCATTCCCTTTCATTCTTTCCTTCCCTTCCCACACGTAAACTTAACCTTTCTCGCTAGACCCTAGGCCCTGGTGATCTTGATCGTGAGATCAGATCCAAACTGTCACAGGATCTGATGCTGCCACGGGGCAACTTTCGATGATAAATATAAACTACTACGCGCGCGTTAATAATCGTGCTCATTTTCCCCGTAGACCATTCGTCCAACTCCCACGAAATTCGGCACTGGGAAGAATTTGATCCGACCGATCTATATGCGACGGTGCGATGCAAAAGACTTCAGACAGTCCCGCGCCTTGGCGTCGGATTAAAGTGCGATTTATAAACCTCTCGCCCTTACCATCATTCCCACAATTTGCCCGTTGCGAGATACGTTGCGCTGCATCGTGAAGAGAGTTATAATTTGTGACACAATCATCACTCAAACTGGTTGATTTGACAAGCAACCGGCGATGGACTGGGAGCGAAAAAAAAAAATATAGGGCCGCCTAGTAAGGACGTACTACGCCGTCGCCGTCGACCGAACCGCTCCCATCCTCGCGCAAGGTTGAAAAGTGATGGTAATGGATAGATGGGGATAGATGGTTGACATTCACGTCTTACGAAAGATTCTGAAGACGTATTGCGATCATCAGTGTTTGGTGCCTCGGCAGTCCGAGGCAATTGAACCGGGGAAAGTGATGCGAGTTGCAACACATTGTTCTCCCGACTGCATAAGGTAATACTATTGCAGCGCATACGATCAATCATTTTTGCCAAGTTGTTGGTGGAAAATTTGTCAACCTGTTGGTAGGTTGGACGATGGCAAACAGGATGAACCGTTAAACGTCTTGACTAATTGCATTTGAGCTGTGATCACACGGTCATACATCACGCAGAGGGTAGACGCTACCTTATAACACATATTGCCTATCAGGGCATTATTACATCCTGGCGTGTGAGGAAATTCACTAAGATCTTCCAAGCAAGAAGCCATCTTACCTGTATCGCCATTGCAATTAACGCCACATAACTGTACGGTGGCTTCACGTTCGAGTTCCGGCTGCCCGTCGGACTTGTGGTGGAGCTGCAATCGTATGTGGATAGACTGGTGGATAGGAATTGTGGTTAATGATACGTTCGGACACTCCAGAAACCATATTCCAACCTGCTGCTGTTAGTCGTACTGCTGTTGCTGACCGTCGACGCACCACCATTGCTGGTGGTAGAGTTTGTGGAGCTCTGGTTGCTCGTGGTCTGATTCTGGTTTGGCGTGTGGTTGTTGTTATTGTTGTTAGTGGAGTTGGGTTGGGGAAGCGTTGTCGGTATCTGGCCACCGTGCAGTTCATCCGGTGCTAAGCTATTGCTCGGCAGCTCATCCGGACCCTGGCTGGACGGTTTGGAGGATGATAGCGCCAACGAACCGATGTTATGATGCAGTTGTTGTTGCTGCTGCTGCTGCTGCTGCTGGTGTTGCTGGTGTTGTTGCTGATGCTGCTGCTGTGCAAGATGCTGATGTTGATGGTCCGGTGAGCTTCCCGTTTCCTCGTGCAGCCGCTCGATCACGGTCGGCAGCTGCTGCAGGGAGGAGGGCGATGAAGATTTCACCTGATCGTACGCTGGGAGCGATACTGCAAGCGGGTGGTACACGTCTGAAATCAGAGTGCATGAATAGTTGATGTGTGTATGAGAAAGAGTGATGGATTAAAAATGCCAAACAAAATCACTGAAATAATTGTATTGGAGCTAAAATTAACGAAATTCTATCACTCATTATCATTTCCCTGTTACTACGTAGTATCTGTGTGTTAAACGAGGGGAGAGTGTTAAACCTGAACCCACATCCGTACAACCAACAAAAGATGCTGCTGGCAGTCATTGGTTGGTAAACGTTCATGTTGTTTTTTTTTGTACTGTTGTCCTATCGTTCCGGACATGTGGCCGCACGAGCATACACGACTGTCAAGATGCATACCACGCCTAACCTTCCCATCCAGCCCTTACCAGCCACCTATCTTGAAGGCAGAGCCGTTTTTACGCAACACAGGACGGCTCCGCTGTTAGGCACGATCCTCATCCGATTTCCCTCAACACTCTCGCAACGTCAGAGAAGAAGAGTAAGCGCTGTTGATAAGCGATTGAAAAAGGTTCACCGTGGGTCATTGCGAGCTGATAGCATGGATTCCATTTTTTCCCTTCTTTCGTTGCTGCTCCATCGATATGAACGAGCAAGCGGATGGGATGATGATGATGACGATGCTCCACTTTGCCCGTTACTATAGTGTCAATGGCAATCCTATGCCCATTTGCCGCGCGGCCATAACAGCACTCAAGCGTGCCTATGGGTGTCCTTTTGTCCATTGTGGGTAAGTATTGCTCATGCTGATACGGCGAGCGAACCAATGTCCGAGAAACCTAGTTACGAGTGCCGGGGCGCACTATGACGCTAGCTTTGGTTATGTAGTTAATCAAACATGTTGCCTCATTCACGGCGTGCGCTATCTTAAAACCTGATCGTTTGTCCTAAATAAACGTGATATTCAAATGGAAAGGAAGGCATACGCAACATACCTAGATGACTTAATACGTTGAAGCCCTCTTGCTTGATCTTGGTCGGCATGCTGATAATGTTCTGGAAAAAAATATGAAATAATTACATATTAATTGGAATGCTTTTCGAATTACTTTAAATACATTTCTTCATGAAATTAGTATTGATTGAGGTTTACAATAAAAACTAGCATGAATGCAATTTATCCTTCTCACTTATCCAATATCTCATTACCTACGCCCTAGACATAGCTCTACATTGCAGTAAACGTAAACAAGAAACCTGCAACTGCAAATGCAACGGTTGGTGCATGTGCAAGAGTGCGCAAACAAAATGGTGATTTCCCCCACCGTTTTCAATTCACGAATTCACAGCAAGCTGAAATGTAAGACAAAAAAAAACAGGAAAGAACATCAACATCGCCACCTCTGCCCGACTCTGGGTGTGCGTGTGTGTGTCTGCTTGTTGAAACCAGTCACCGGGCAGGGGAAGACATGCCCAAGAAGTGATTTAATTACGCCCATAAATCACTCCCAATCGCGCGGCCATTACGTGCGGATTCGGTTGGCTCGCGGTCGGTCACTGCGGTCGGAGATCCGTGCAAGATGCGTTCCTCTTAGCCGCCGTGATACGGGCATCGGTTGCATCGCTTTTCAGCGCTTTTCATCCAACGACGCAACGGTGGAGCCAACGACACCGTAATCTTGCATCCTTTATTGCACTCTTTATTGGACACGGATCAGGTTTGATTTGGGATCTCGCGCCACTCCCTTCCGTGCTTATTTCGTGCCTTTCGGTCGATCTTGGGCCGGTCATTGGCAGGATCTGTACCGACCGGAAGATAAAGCGGATGGTCACGGTAGGAGACTAACGTGATTACGTGACAACGTACGATTTAGTGCAAAGCACGAAGAAACAAGACGGAGATTTAAGCAACAGAGAATGAATTGAAGCTCTTCTTCTCGCTCGTTCACTTGCTACATTTTGTTACGTCTTGCATCTACTCAGAGGCTGGAGTGGCGGTTGCTCTTGCCGTAGAGTTGCGAGGACACCCACGACGTCAGCAGCATGTGGCTTTTGAACTCACAACAAATGGTGAAGTGGCCCGATGTGAAACCGGCAGACCGCCAACAATCACCCACCCCTGCAGTGCAAACCCGGTACTCCTGGCTGCACCACCCCTGCAGCATCTGTTGTGACGTGCTTGATCGTCCGGAAAATGGTCGAAAAGGCACGCCCGTTCGCGGAAGTTCGATTCATGGGGTGTAGTTTTGCCTCAGCGCTGTTGGTTTATGTTGTGTATTTCGACTTTCAAGTGTACTGAAGGGAAATGCTTTAAATTTTCGTGCATCATCGTTGTGTCAATCCGTTTTGGAAAAAGACGAAACAATCAAGCAGAGGTTTGATGCATTTCGATTGGTGAATGTTTAATTCCTGACAGTATTTATCTTCTTGAACTAAAAGTAATATTGTTTCACTTATTTGTACATAAGTTGTTTTTTTATTATGAACATTATTTGATATGTGTAGATAGATGCCGAATGAAATTGATAAACCTGTTTATGTGTTGGTCGTAAACTAATCGACATCTTAAAAAATGTATATATTTCATTTCATGTTTGATGAAACATGAAAAACTAGACTCAACTTCTCACAGAGGATTTCGATATATATTGGATATATATTCTCATGATCGCAGTACGAAGGTCTTACAGGATCTTATTGGACATTTGGAGGAACTGGAGGAACATCGTTACAATGAACTCAACTGCTTCAAACAGTAAATGGCCCAGTCATGAAATACCAACATCAATGCCTTGAACGGAAGAGCATTCGTTATTCCTCATAATCTAAACTCTGTAGAACTTAGCCCAAGTACGTGACCTTGTTATGGGCGTAATCTTCGCTGAAGATGTGCAAGAAAGAGAACGATTATTTGAAATCAACTGACATAATTCCATTTATTTCTGATTAATAGTAGCAAGATTGCTTTGTATGGAGGACCATGATCAAATTTGATGTAAGCTTATATTTCGTGCTTATTAGAATTAACGTTCTGAAGAGTTTATTTTATCTGATATTTAGGATTGGACGAGAAAAGAGCTACGGGAGCAACACGATATAAGATGATTATATTATTTTTTGTCATCGTCTATCGTCATATGCAAGTCATTATGAACATAGGTATTTAGTAATTGTCTTGAAAGCTCAATTGCTTTTGTGATCAAACCCGAGGTTAACTACCAATCATATTTAATTTTAGGATTGAATCAAAATTATATTTTTATCTGCATTGCAATAATAAGTACAATCATGTGATACAACATCCAACACAGCAGTGAGCACTGTTACCCACACAAAACAGAATGAAAATAAATCACTCACCTCAACAATCCCTTCTTGGACGGCAAATTGAAATTTATATAGCAAAAGTGTCTTTTTTAACCACATTTTACTGCTTCTAGACAGGGTGTCGTTAAAATGAAAGGAAAAAGCGCACAGTGATATAAATGCCCAACCCTCTGCAGCACTGACAACCACTGAGGTAAACAATTATTTTGCAATTAAAAATTAACACATTTTATTTGAGTGCATCCCGGGCATGGGGGTTCGTTCGCACATTAGCCTTGAACCATTTCGCCACAGCCGCCAGTACCTCGAATGGTTCGAATGAGGGGTTTTTAATTATTTTTATACCGAAAAAGTTTATTCGCAGCATCAGCAGCAGCACATAGAGCGGACGCATGATCACGTACAAACGGTATGCAATGACAACGCATTCACTTGCATTCGAATGTGATAAAACGTCGCGACACGGGTTTTTTTTTTTGTAGGTCAACTTGTTCCTGCTGATCGATGATCGCGCCGCTCAGAATGCGCCATATAGCTGTTGTTGTTTTGCAGTGTTGTTGCGATAGCAACCCCCTCTCATAAAGATCCAATTTTCACACGGTGATCACTGTGGCATTGAACAAATCGGGCCAGTGCGATAAAACCAAAGGAACAAAGTAATCGGAGCAGTGCTCATGTTCAACCCGATACGAACCCGGGGGCGCCTGCTGCACGGACGGCTCCACTGGAATTCTTCGGAAATCGAGCACGAGCCATGAATCTGCGACTGGATCTGTTTGCCACACGAGCACATCTGGGGAATTTCCGGGGAAAATACGGCCTCTTTTGTTGCGAGGGCCTCTCTCTAAAGGGCCACATCTAAGGGTTGGCAGCGCAAGTTCTAGGCAAGCAAGTAAGCTCTTTGGTGATTTTCAAACGCAAAACTAACACGTGCACCGACCACCGACGATGGATGACTACGAATGCTTAGAAAGGTTGTGTTTAATTTCACACCTTTCTTAGCCAAGGAAGGTGTCTTGTGGTGGTTCTACATTGCGTCATTTTTAATGCAGCATAATCAACTACATTGCGTGTGCGCGCGCGCGTTTGTGTGTGTGTGTCTGACGATGATCAAGTAACACCAGAAGATAAATACGACACAAAATTCCTCTGCAAACGGTACTGCGTCGTTTTCCCCCCTTTTTGCTTTAAATTTATACCTTTCTTATAGCAAATCTACCCCAATCAGTTGCAGCCAGCGACACGAATTAAAGACATTCCGTCAGGGTGAAGGTTTCTGCTCCATTAGCACGTGATTAATGGCACTGTTCGTCGGGACGCGTTGACGTTGGACGTTGGCTAAAAAAAAATAATTTTCTTCCGCTAGCTTCCGCTACATCCGAATTACGATCACCGCCATCTTCCATTTTGTTCGTTGGATTCGGTAAAGTCTCGCTCAATTTCAACCACTAAATCACTCGAATGGCTAGCAAATTTACACCAAAATTTTCTGGCATGTAAAAGTGTGCGGGAGTACAAAAAGCAACCCGCTCGGAGATCGCTTCACGGCACGGTGTAGAGAGAAGTTTTCATAACAGAAAAACACAAATACATAATATTTATTTAGACTCACAAAATCAAAACTGCCTCCCCAGGGTGCGACACACTGTTGTTTTGATGTGCGAATGTCCATTTTCACTTCCGATCGGCACGCGATCTTCATGACGGATCGACAAGGATTTTTTGGCCTCTTTCACACTGAAGCAAAAAAAAAACTGTCGAGCGTGTGTGTGTGTGTTAGTGACACTAAATTACAGTAAACTAAAACACACACACACTCCGGATGTGGTTGAACCCCACAGTTACGGGTGCAGCAAAAGGAAAATATTTACATTTGTAACAGTCAAATAATTTAGATTGATAACAACGGGCCGCAAAAATCGGCCAGCCCGGGCGTGTATGTTTTTATTTTCACCCCGTCCCCATGTGCAGCTTTATTGGTTTGCCCTTTTTCCCGGGCCACGTGGTGGAAGGTAAAAAAGGCAGACAAGTGTCAGTATTTAGTCAGCGCTCTGTGGTTGACCTTCTGACCGAGTTTTGGGATGCTTTATATCACACCTTGCACGATCGGTGTGAAAACAAAATACACACATTCACACACAGAGGGAAGGAAATCAACAAGGAAACGCATAAAGCAACTTCTTCTGTTTCGTGAGGGGTTCGTGAGTGAAACTTGCGTGCTCAGACACAGACGCTCTGATCCGTCGCCCGATTTTTATGACCGTTTTGTTGTACAATTTCTAATTTAAGAGAGCAAAGCAACGCCATAAATCTTGCACCTAAATGATTCTGGGCAATACGGTGGGCAGTTGTGTTCTTTTCCTAAAATCGTTTTCTGGCGCTCTTTCTTTCATCTTGGGAGGGGAAAAAACAGCATGCGGAATACATTTTTGTTTAGCATTTTTCACATTTCTGCGCAAGAAGCTTAAGGCTCCCGGTGGTGTTTGCTTTACAGCCTTTCCCTCTGATTTGATGTCTGTCGTTCTAGGAGGAGTGTATAAAAATGTTGTAATTGGATGATATCCCTAAAAACAACCCAACAAAGCGACTTCATAAATTATGCCCCTTTCTGTTCAAACCATTTTGCTGTTAACTTCATTAAACTTGGTTCTGCACCATCACCGATTTCGCGCTTAATCTCGCGTCACACCAGTTACGGCCTTAACAGTGCGCCTTAAAATGCGTGCAGAATTATCCCATTACTGTACACCTTAACTGGCTACAAAACATAGAACCAATTCACAATTCCAATTCTTTGGCCGAGGTCGTTACTGCATTTAAAAAGAAAAGAAACACACATACGCACATCTCGATCGCTATCACAACAGCGTCGTCATGCAGCAGTGCAATTGGTGCTCACAAATTCTGCGGCGCAGTTTGCAGCAGGTTGCAACGCTTTTCACCGTTCCCCCTATTCCGGCGCGCAATTGCATTTCGCTCTCTTATCGCAGCAGCAGCCTCCGATCGGAGTTTAGCGAATCGATCGTGCACACACACGGGAGACCCCGGTGTGCCACAGGGAGATGTGTTTCGCTGATAGGTAGGTGTAATTGTAGCAGTCATGCACACGGCCGTGACGCAGCAGGGCTTTGCGCTGCAATAACAGCCTCTTTACTTCTTGGAGATGCGATGCCAATTTCTGTACAGTTTCTCACAGCGCGCTTGCACCATGATTCAGTTATCGCTAACGAGAGTTACCGATCGCTCACAACATGCACATACCGCAGCATGTCTGCGAAAACGTGTCGAATTGCGGCGACAAATTGAGTTTCACTTTTCTCTCTCTTCCACTTGAACATGAAGGTCAATTCGACGGGTGTTTGAACTCGCGCAACTGGCACGGTTTTAAAAGTTGAGACCGGAAATTTGAGAGCACGGCAGGCCAGTGTTGTGGAAAGCATGCGGATCAATGCGACGGGGGCTGGCTATGTCTAGTCTACACGATCTTCACAGCTGCCCGTTGTGACTGTGCGAGTTCGAAAGAGACGACAACTGATCTTCTAACAGCAAGCGAAACGAGCAGTCGCTAACAACATATCGGAAAGGTCTTGGTAGAAGCGATCCCGAGCATAGTGCTGACCCGACCGCAACGACCTCAAGGGATGACAGGGTTTGGCCTCGCCGCGGTTGGGCTGGAGTTCGGCCCCGGTTTGTCGTTCTTTCCATCGGGCCTCTCGCGGTGGGATTTACACATCCGCAGCCCTTAATCCCAGTGCTGCCAGCCGAAGAACTCCACACGCCGGTTGGACAGACCGGGGGCAGATGCATTTAAAGCCAGCCCCGCGTGTTGTTCTGCTGCCTTCGAAAGAATGCCATTGAAATTTCCCGACAGCTTCTCCCGGACTGCAGTCCGGCACCCCTCGGAGAAGCAAGTTTATGATGCATGTGATGGTGCGGTAAAAATAACAAACAATTGTCATCGCGGAATGGTAATCGATGACAAATGTAGCTGCCTGTGCCTTGCGAAACGTTTTGCGGCGCTATTAAGCGCGGAGGTAGGAACAATTTAAGTGACAGGTTAGGTGAGAGGAATGAAACCAATGGAATATGATGGTCCCTTAACTGCACTGCTCGTTACGGTAATAGAGCTACACCGGATTTAATGGAGCTGTCAAGAACAATATCTCTTTAGTGGCTCACACACACACATAAACACGAACGCACAAGCGCATTATTGAAATTCAAGCAACGTTCGTCATTTCTGCATCTCCATCTTTCCGCTTGTTGGAAATCGGTGTATCTTGTCGTCATATATTCAACTGCATTAAAAACAACATCTTCGTTCCACAGCGCAGATCAAGCGGCGGATGAGTTACGATGCCAGGAGGCGCCTCGCGATCCTGCTGCCGCCTGTTGAAAGGTGGTGATAATTTTATGACATTTTTTCCTCTTTATTTGCTTCACACCCCTACACACACACGCCACACCACGCCACTCTGTTGGAGCCGATGGGTTGTGTGTTTTTAATACTTTTTAATTTGTTGAAAATTAACGGGCGTAACAGCGGTGTGCGATCGTATTTCCGTCATCGTTTTTACACCGAACGTAGTGTGACGGAAAAGCCAACCGGCATCAAGTCACACACGCTGTTGGATTATTTTACTATTTCATGAACCCTAAAGGTTGAGAGATGCTGTGTTACTGTGTAAGAGTGTATTGATTTACGATGGAGCTATTATGGCGACTAGACGTAGTGGTGGGTGGTAGAGGATGCTATTATACACTTCAATTTAGTCCCACAACAGCCCACCTTGTAGTAGCTAGTGTGTGTGTGTGTGTGTCACTTTATGACAGATAATAAAATGCTATTACATTAGCCGGTGTCATAAATCGAGCCGTAAGCAACAGAACATCATCATTACAAACGATCGTATGGTGTTGAAATAAACAGAAACATGTTTAGGATCATGTTTTATTGAGAGGATTGCATCGTTTTACAAGATTTGCCCGTAGCGATGTATTTAAAAGTGTTTTAAACGTTTTTGATTATGGCCCAACGTTTTAGTAGTGATTTTTAAATACATAGTTTCAAGAGAATTGTGTGTTAAGCACTGGGGATTTATGTTATTTCTTAGTATGTTTTGTTTTTAGTACTATTTTCAGATCTTCAAATCTAAATTACATTTTACTCAAAAAAGGTACAACGACTCTATGAGATATTCTATGTCGAATTTCGTATTTTGAAGTGATGTAAATAACATTGAAACACATCTCTGTTTTAGATGGATTCTATAATTTTCTGTTAGAGTACCTGGCTTGCCAAACGATTGAAACACAAAAGCTGCTTTCTGTGTAAGGATACTCATTTTGATCGTTTATGAAGTCGTTTTATTGCACCAAAAAGACTTTATTGCACATCCCAGTACCTTGGAAAAAGCAATTATTCAAAAAGTTATGCGAAATTATGTGTAAAACCATGTCCCTAAAGCTCACCACGCCAAGATACAAATAGTGATCTAACAACAGTGATCCTAACTAAACCTCTTAACATAAGCTATAGCATCATACTTGATTCAAACCGTCATGTTTTATTTACAACATCTCATTGTGATGTTCTACATGCTAACCCGCCTAAGCTCCCGACTAGCTAACCCCATCCAACCCACAGCGCGCGAACCTCTCCGATCACATCCCAACTCACAATCGATCACGACACTTTTCTCCTCCGTATCTGTAGCGGAGTGGAGCTGCCGGTGATTGAAACGCTACACATGAGTGTATCCTTGTATGACAAGGTTATGGAAAACATTATCACTTCATATTTTACGACACCCGATTATGTCGGCGATCATGCTCTCCGGCGCGACCTGCTTCTTCGCCGTTTTTTTCTGGTCCCTTCGCCCGATTTCGATTATGTACGCATCAGTGTTGTGTCGGGGGGTTTTCTCTTTCTGCCTTTTTCCCCCAGCAGCCGCTCGTTCAGCTCGTTGTCACGCATGTGTCGCTTGAACCGTGCGCTTGTCCAGTGAACCACGAAAAATTACACACTTTTGTTGGAGGAAATGAGGAACAAAAAAAAACACTCACACAAGAGCTACAAAACCGGTGGACAAAATGGAACACATATATATACCGAGGAGGGGGCGAACGAGGGCGGGCCCGGGTGGGAATGATCGCTATTTTTAATGTGTAGGTGTATCGGGGCAAGCGCGATTTGGGAAAAATGCGCCACACTTTGGTGGAAAGCGAGTGTGGTGTGTCTTCAGGAGGGGCACACTTTTTTGCTGCTTCTGCTGCCGCTGCTGCTCAACAACACCGCTCCAAGTGATGTTTCGGGTGCGTGCGCTGTATTCTAATTGAAATATTCGGAACAGCTGTTGGAAGTCGAAAGAGCACGGCTAGTGGGCCGCTTTGTGAGTGCGGGCACCCACTTGAGACGATCGTGGCCGATGCCACACTGCAACTGGGTCCTTGCGAAAGCGACACAAGACGGAACCCCGGGGAAGAGCAACTCGGCTTTTGGGCGAATATAAATGGCAGTCTAATGCCTGATGCCACCAGCCCCGTCCGCTACCGATCGGACACACCACTTTGAGGGCTGTTGTCCGCGTCACACCCACCCGCTCACCGTTGTTGTGCGGGTGTTGTTGTGTTTGCGTCCACTCTGGGGCTGTAAATGTCCCGGGAAGAGGTATGCCGGGTCTTTCGGCTTGATTGAATCTCGCAACTAATGGAGCGAACGGCGGTGTCAAACCGGTGTTTCAAGCTCTATCTCTATCAGTTCCTCGCATTTATCTTTAGCCGAATTTTTCCTTGCTCTCACTCGAAGCGGGATAATTACTCAAGTGTGCAAGCGTGCGCGGGGAAATGCAACACCAGCCGCTTCTGCGTTTGCCGGAAGGCATTTCGAGTGTCGCGCGCCACTTCCGTAAAACCGTGCAGAGACGGATCGTTTTCCAATTGCGCCGGGAGACAACGAAGTGCGTGAGAGGAAAAATGGCCCCGGACCACGGTGCAACGGTGCGGCGGGAGGGGGGGGGGGGTGACAGCGAACTAATAGCTGTCGTTTGGCTCATTTACATTGTGTCCGATGACATCTTCGTTTTTCGGAGACTGGGCTGCCTTCGTGCGAGGGCACGCGTGCCGGGGAAGGTCCCTTTTCATCGGCTGTGTAGCGAGTGGTGAGAAGTGGGTGTTAATTTTAGCTGCACCGATTTATCAAAACACCGGCCGTCGTTCCCTCCATCGGCCCTAACGGTGGCTTGGGGCGGAACGGTACGGACGGGGACGTAGGGGTTCTGCAATGGGAATTTCATTGCCTTTTAATAGAATTGTTCTTAGTTCATACTTTGGTGATCGGTGTACGAGGAAAGAGACAGCGAATAAAAAATGGATCATGGAAGTAAGGTTTTCAAGTATTTCGAAATAGATACTGTGCATGTTATTTATTATTTTTCGGCTTTATTTTCAAACACTTTATGTGCTTTTAATTCCAAAATCAATACCCAGCATTCAGTGTTTATTAACTCCCAATGTGTTAACATTCAAAATGGAGGGTTATGGTCAGCCATCAAATGGACCATCATGGAGTACACGCCCAACATGAAAATTGGTGTCAAGCGAATGGGAGAATTATCGTCCGCATTGAAGTTTATCTCCCACCACTAACGTGTTGCGCGAAGGAACCGGTTATGCTGCATCGCCTCAGTGATCCGGATACAAAGCATAAGAGTAAGAGATACAACAACATGCTATGTTTCGATTCGCATACAGATGCGGTTGTTGAATTACAAACAAGCAATGAGAAGTCCGAGAAATAGTTATTATTTGTACAGTTTTTATTAGAAACTTCTACAAAACAAAACAATTCTGCTGTAATTCGTAGTTTTCTATCTCTTGTTTAATGTTTTAAAACACCCTTTTTTGGAAAATTCGATAGTCTAACAAAGTTTCAGAAGCTTTAGTTGACAACTGTTTGAAAATAGTGCAAATTATTTAAAGCATAAATTGTGCTATTTAAGTTATATTTGCCATGTTTTATGTATTCGTCATATTCTTTGCTTGAGATTGTTTTACCGGGCCACAAACGGCTGTGACTAATGTTATCAGAAACAGCAACGTGAAAATAAGTAACATTGAGAAAGTAACATTGAACATTCCTCTTAGCTCAAACAAAAAGCGAACCGATGTACATAAAAAAGAGCGAAATGAGCAGATGCGCTTTGAGCGCCGGTTCTCTCGACTTCCTCGATAGTATAGTGGTCAGTATCCCCGCCTGTCACGCGGGAGACCGGGGTTCGATTCCCCGTCGGGGAGAGAAATCTTTTTTCGCCTTTGAATCCTTTTTTTCCCTCCCTTCACACTGCAACGAACAGGCAGAAAAAATCCGAGAGGTGTTAAACGCTCATGTTAAACATGTGTTTAGAATTAAATGTTCGCTCACATCGCTATTAAACGGTTGTAAATTATGACCTACTCGGTCCTAACTCCCCACCCCAAACCCTCTAAAGCGCACAGTAATTTCGCCTTCCGACAGCGTTTTTAGTGCGGCCCCAATCATTTGTCAACCACGCCGCAGACCCTTGGGGGACGATGCGTACCCAACCAGCACAACAAGCAAAAGGCGCACGGTCGTAAACTTTGTCCCCAATTCACTGACCCACGGTGTGCGCGTAGTGGTAGTAGTAGTGGCCACTGGTTAATGGGATGCCTTTCTTTCCGCCATTTCGCATAGCCCTCCTTTTCTGTTGCGTTGCCCTACCACGGTTATGCTGGGAGTGAGATCGACTGAGGACGGCGCACGGCCGCAGTTTTCACTACAAAAGCAGCTCGAAGAAAATTTATGGTCCTTGCTTTTTTAGAAACATCCCGCCGAGCTGGGGGCAACACTCGTCGAACAAACCGGTCAAATGGTGCTGTTGAGTTGAGCGGGGGGTGGGTACGTAAATCATTTCCCGAATTTTATTGACCCCACCAAACAGCTTCTTAATTTCACAATTTACTAACAGCTCGGGAATCTTTTTGTCGCACACCTAAGTGTGGTCGGCCATTATGGTAAAAATTGAAGGCGTTTTGGGAGGGAAAGAATTTAGAAAAAAAAAGATAAATCATATTAGATGTATACACTAATGGCTTAAAAGAGCGAAAAATATTTGCTGGCTTTATTAGTTACAAATTCAGTTTGGTGCATTTTTCAAGGTGCATTTTTCTTGTCTCATCAACGAATACACCTTATCGCGTATTTTAAATGTGCTTTTGTTACAATTAACAGCACAGGATAAACCAGATTTAAAAGCTCATTAAATTACTGAATCGTTTTGTTTGACGTTCCTTCAGCGCGCGTTTGCTTAACCTTTGACCTGCCGTTGTATTTATTTATTGTTTGTCACCTTCCCATTCTTGCCGCTGCAAACACCCTCACCCCCAGAAAGACACACCTCTTCTCTCCAACTCACCAAGCCGACTGTTGTGGTCTGTATTTTTCTTGGAAATGAAATTATGACGCGAAAAAGACAAACAATCAAATGGCTTTCCACACGCCACCAGGATATCTGTGTCACGGATGTCACGCCGTGGAAGAGTTGTGAGGGAATTAGCCTACTTAGTGGTAGCATTTTGACCATCCCCACTTCCCCCATCCTTCCCCATCCTATGGGGCCAGAAAAGAGGGGGAGGGGAGGGGAAATGGCGCAGAAGCTGGGAAACCAATATTTATACCTTACGTTTCCCAATGACATTGTTTTGAAAAGAAACGAAGAGCGAAACGATCAGATCGGCCCATCCGCACGCGCTTGCACAAAATTATGTGAATTTGGGTGGGATGGGCGAGGGGGCGGTGTTGGCTGCGAAAAAGACCTCAGAAAATAAATGCAAAGACACCGGAGGTATGTGTGTCTGTGTTGGTGGTGGGGATTTCTTTCGTTATGCCTCCCTCCCCATTTGCACTTATAATTCTTCGGTCCTATAAATTTCCGGTCCATGTCCCCTTGGTGTGCCACCTGTGCGGTGGTGGTATATGGGTCTAAACTAATCTACCATCATGCCTTCTTTCCCTCTGCTTCACGCCCATTGAAACACATAATTCTGCCAAACGCTGTGTGCGTGTGTGTGCGCTGAAGAAAGCACCATGAACCGTGGTGCGGTCTATGCCAGACCCCAGAATTAGGCGATCGCTGATCGTTGGTCCGATCTTGCCTAGCGATTTTGGTCGCTTTTTTCACGTTGCCTTACTCCATTTACCAAAGGAACCGACTGTGACACGTATCTTAAATTCACGCCAACGTTCCCCGCACACACACACAGACACACACACACGCCATTGCCCATTGTTGTCTGATGGGAATTAATGATGTAATTTAGATGACGTTATTTTTATACATTTTAAACGACCTCGTCGTGCGCGCGGCCTCCTGAATTCCTCATCCAGCGGGTGCGACCCACAGAACACACAGAAAAACTGTTGAATGTCTATCGCCTCGCCTTACATTGGGCCCTTATATTGGGTCGCGTGTTTTCCACTGCAAATTTTGCTCAAAGTGAATGGGAGTTTTAGAAGAAAAATACCGTGTCCCTAACCATGTGCCAGTGGAAAAACGATCCCTTTCTATCCATTTTTTTTTTGCTACGCTGCTTGTTTTTCATCGGTAATAGGTTAATGAGATAGGTTCCGGCCAATCGACCCCGAGAGAATGGGAAGATCACCGCGCTCGCTTCGGGGTGAACAGTGGTGGATGAAATGATCCCTTTCTACCTCCGGTGGTCGCTCCGCGTAAGTGAAAAGGGAGGGGTCGCGTGCCGGCAAGGTGTATCAGTTTCATGTCTGCCGGTTTTGGTGGGGGGGGGGAGGGGGAAACGAGCAATGGCCAAAAATGGGGTAGCTAGGGATACGGATACAGTCACCGTGCAGCAGTAGTGCTTCGGGGTGTACACCTGACGATGCGTACCGCCGATAAGGACCGACCGTTGGAAAGTGGTGAGAAAAACGGAAACTTGAGTAGCACTGGAAAGGATACGGTGTCTTTAATTAGGGAGTTAAACGTGTTGCATCCTTGCTCGGGCGATATTAAAAGGTTAATTATTTGTTGGATTCCCATCGTGTTTTTGGTGTCTTTTACTGATTTTGAGTTTGATTCAAATATTTGATTTCGGAATAGATGGTAAATACGGTGACAAGAGAGTTCGTACCCTGTACATAAATATTTTAATTTCCTCTTTTTTCCTAGTGTGTTCCTAACTCCAACTCTTATCTTGCTTTGTTGAGGTACCTCCTCACATGCAACCCCAATGCTTACTAACTCATTAGCGTGTTAGACAAAATAAACAACCCAAAATGCGCTCACCAATGCTTCATCGCCATTATCGGAACAATAATTCCTCACCACAGCAATTGCTCTCAATTTTTTTTTGTAATGTTTTTGTGTCGCGCTTTAGTCACTCGCTCATTATGCCGCGATGGGTACAGTTTCGGTTCACGCAAGAGTCGCGCAAAGTAAATAACAACCATTTTTTCTTTCATATTAAACACCATCCCATCCGGAACGAGTGATTTTTACGCTGCTGTTTGTTGTGTTGTCCGGTGGCGTGTACATAAATGTACGGGCAAAATAAATAAACAAACCGATTAAGTTTATAAAAATGATTAAAGATTTAGGACCGTGAATCAGTGGTGTGGAGTGGAGAGGAAAAATCGAAGCATAATGTGTTGAATGAAAGTAGTAGAAAGTTAGAAATAGGTGAGATGATGGGTCTGTCCTATCGCATCCACCTTCACAGGGGTCAAATATTTAATAAAAATTGGGGTTTTGCAGTTTTGCAAAACGAAAATAATTGCATTTGAGCTTGCTTGGTTTGTAGAATATAATTAAAAATGTATGTCTTTTTATGTAAAAATGTATGACAAATAATGTATGTCTAATTATCAAACACAACACATAACGTCTTAAATAAAAAACTAAATTACAAGCCGATTTATGTGTATTCATGAATCAATTTAAGATGGTTAATCATCAGATCATTTCATTTTAAATCATCAGAAATCAGTTATTAGACTGCAAATCTATAAGAATTGCTACATGATCCTACACGAAATCTTTTTGTTATTAAAATGGCTTAAACCAATGAATGTTTTGCTTGAATATTTTTAACAGTAAAAATACATATTTTTGGTCATATCCTATTGCTATTTGGTACATATACATATCATTTCTATAACTTACCATCGGTGACCATTTCGAGTCGTACTGCATGGGCCCGTCTGGCGGCGCCATGTCACTGTTGGCGGTTGTCGCCAACACTGAAATGAATATAAATTGGATGAAAAGAATTAGATACAAACAAACAAATGACAACTAATGGTACAGAATTTAGTAGCTATTTTGGCAATACATTGATTCTAGAAAATCTAGAATTGGAAAAAGTGCTATTTTTATCAAAAATGCATACTTTACTTACTTACAACTTAAAGGCATTTTGTTTTAACCAAGCAGAAGTAAAAATATCCTTTCTCCACACGCAATACGGTATGCGCTCGATATTCGATACTTTTGGGTTTGTCTTTACGCTCGTAACAGATATTCGACACAACAACCATATATCCTTAAGCGATCTATAATGGCAGCATAAACGTCATCTGTATATCATCGCACTCGATGGGATGGTAAATTGAGGAGTGTAATTGATAATCTACTCAACAAACCCCAACAAAAAAAAAAACAAATGGCAAAGTATGATGGATAAATTTAGTCCAATTAGGATATTAGGCAGTATCGAGAAAGGAGCAGAAAGTAAACCTATTCCAATTATTTATTTTTTCAAATGTAGAATGTACAAATTTCTTCGAAGTATGATACGTACTGCTTGGAAGGTCACTATAGCTGTTGACTCGCCAAAGAAAACAACAATTTAAATTGGCAATTATTGCTCGACGCGTCTATTACCTAAATCAAAATCAGTCCTGTAGGACTGATAGTTTGAAATAAACACAATTATCATGGAAAACAAATTAATTTAGTTTTACCTTGTAAACAGCTTTACAGAAACAACACAATCAATTAAATTTCACCTCTTACTTCGGCTGTATAACCAGCACAATTTATGCCGCAATAGTTATGATTTAATGTTACCAATCCGAACCAGCTATCAATTACATGCTATCGACATCGACATTCTTCTTTAGGCAACGATTTAATTGTTTGTTTGTTATTTGACTACACCATAGCAATATTACTTGTAAAAAGTATTTCAAAAATGAAGAGCGAAATCACCAACATTCTAGAGAGATCAGCCGCACCATTACATGATCCTCGTGCAATCCGAATCATATGCTGCGAATCACAACTTATCAACGTTATGCGTCCCAAAAATTGAGAATCAAAAGCCATTAAGGAAAGGAAAAAATAGGAAAAACACAGCTTCAAACCATAAATGCGTTGCTGTCGAATTCTGCCGTTCGCTTTACGGCTGCTTCAGCCCTCTGCTGCTTCTTTTCGATCGCAATATGGTCAAAGTTCGTTCACTTTTCCATTCAAGAAGGCGATAGGAAACAAGAAATCGCTTATCAGACGAGATTTTTTCAACCGAAAACGGGAGGGATGGTCGTTTATTATGGGGATGAAAGTTTGAAGCAACACTCCTGCTATGTGTGTTTTCGCTTCCCGGTAGAAGGCTTCTTTTTTTGTGCGTGCGACACTCAGGGGAAGTAATTGATATTTGTTTGGTATAGAAATTGGAAAACATTGATGGTCGTCTGTTGACAGCTTCGGGGGCTCGCTTTAATCACTCACGGTCAAGTGAAGCGCGTAATATCCCATTCACACAACCGTGCGAGGGGTTTTTGTTTTGTGCTGTAATAATGTTGTGGAAGCGCCCAAATGGTAAACAAATAAACAATAATGTTTGAAAATTGAAATTTTGATTGTAAAAACAAAAGCTGGATGCTGTATATCAGCCGCCGGATCAGGGGAAGATGGAAGAACTTGAAAATAGTAAACATACTTCTTTTTTTGTTATTGCTTCAAGAACATTCGCCGTTCGTCTGACATTTTTTGCTCCAGAAGCCCAGCTGCAGCGCAACAGGTCATACAAGGAAACACGTGCCGTTACAGTTGCAAAATGCAATTCTTCTGCACAGCCTACTACACTGCTCGCTACGTGGCTACAGTGATACACACCACCTACCTAGCAGCCTGTCTGTGGGGCTACCTGTCATATCGCAAAGTGCAACTGCATTGGCACCCGGACGCCACAACACGCATATGCAGCTGT
This sequence comes from Anopheles arabiensis, assembly GCF_016920715.1. Lineage (NCBI taxonomy): Eukaryota > Metazoa > Arthropoda > Insecta > Diptera > Culicidae > Anopheles > Anopheles arabiensis. Next base: position 13,399,929 of record NC_053518.1, read on the forward strand.
TCGATAGAGCACAAGTGCATTTGCGCGAAGGTGCGTTACTGTGTTTTGCTTCCTTTTCTTCTACATAAACATCGCGTACCACGTACGTGTGCAATTATGCATTCGACAAGCAAGAAACTGTCAACAGATAGATCGACTGTGCGTTCAGAAGAGGGACAGGGAAATTGCGCATACTTTGCAATATGTGGTCTTTTGTTTTGTTGTGTTCAATGAAATGGATTCCATCACCCATCAAAACAGGAAGCAAAAAATTGGTTTGATTTAGTTTAAATATGATAATTTTAAGCCAAATTAACCAAAACCTCAACGTAAGAATTAACCAAAACACTTAAGTTCACTATGTTTTTACATCTCTGTAACTATTTCCCCTTTGTGCGTGAACGTGAAATACTTACTGTAGTCGATTTCACTTCCAATAAGAATCGTTGAAATTTTTGAAGCAATTCTTGTCACCACCACCACCGCTGAAGTGCGCTGCAGGATACGGTGCAGTCGTATATCGGCAGGCACTCAGTGGCAATAAAGCACTAAATTCACACTATGCACTAATCACAACCACTGCACACATTATTTCCACAGGGTTTTCAATTCTCTCTCAACAAATGTGTTGCTGTCGGTAAAGCTTTATCCCAGCGCCACGTACTGGTTGAGGGAAATTTTTGAATTATTGTTTCAAAATTTCAGCAATATAAGAAATTCATAAATCTCTATGTAATTAGTACCATCCGGAATTGGTAATAGTACACTTTTGTTCCACGTATTTATTATTCACTTTAACTAACTTTTCAGCCAAATATCACTCTAATCAGCTTCAAGCGTTATATTTTCTGTTGAGACGACTCGGTTTTGTTTGGTTTTTCGATAATTCTTTCAACTTTTCACACACTTTCACACCTCACACACTCACAAAAAAACATCAAAAGTTGCCAATATTTATTTCACAGTAAGCATATGCACATTTGAATAAAAATCCCCCAAAACTTTCAAAAAATTACCCAAACGAATATCCCCCAACACGATCTCTGGGTGCCGGATCTGCTCCCTTTTGGACACCACACTGCGAATTTTAATGTCCCGAAGGCAGCGAGTGTGTGCGCGCGCGGACCGAAGTTGGTTGTTTACTTAACGAAAACTGTCCGCTTACTAACGGAGAGCCGTGTTCACTTTTTCGCTTTTACCATCCCCCGGGTGCGCGCACGTCAGCCAAACGACAGCGGTAAACGCCAACAGTTGCACACGCACACACGTTCTCGGTCAGCGGGGAATTCACTACTGTGGCTGTGTGTAGGGGATTGCGAGAGATCGCGTTTTCCTTAGAATGAAGCGAGCGAATGAAATGGCACAACCTTCCATCCCCAATCCAAACGGCGCAGCGTGCCGCGGCTGCGAGAGCGAGCGCACACTAGCAGCACACAATGCGCGAATGAACAACACGCGTACAAGCGCGCGCGATGGTGTTCGCCTGCTAGTGTGCTGCTCCTGCTGCTGTTATTCGATCTTTGCGCTTAGGATGTGAGCATTTCTTCCATTTTCTATTCGGCTAATACACGGTGGGGGCTCTGCTTCGTCCAATACCCGACCGCGTGCCGTATCCTTTTTTTGATTGTTAAAGTTGCGGAGAAACTCCTATAGTGGAAAATTGACCCCGTTTGGGTTTGATTTGACGGCGGCGTGGGATCACCATAACAACGCACAACCCTATACCAATGCATGCTTTGACCATTATGAGATGTCGCAGATGATCCTTTTTGGCGTGTTTGGCTATGGATGGAATGGCGATCGATTTCACGCTTTGTTTACATGTGTAGCGTAGTGGTGGGTATATTTTTAAAACAGAAATATACGTAGCCTCACCTGCTACGTGGGCATTAAGGTGCTGCAGTTCAAAGTCTTACATTCCTGCCCCCCGGGTGTATGTTGTTGTTGGGTTTGGATGTATGTTCTTTTGTTTTTCGCACCACTACCACCAGTGCCAGCAGTAGTAGGAAGCTTTTCTTCGACCGCTGCTGGAAGAAAAAGTGCTTATGCGAGTGCAAAACGAATGAGGCGGTGCGCCAACAGGACGGCGGCAGTGGTGTGTTGGCAGGCAGGCAGAGGGGAAAGTGTCCATCGTTTGCGTTTTTCTTGCCGCACACGGTGGTGGTAGTTTTTCTTCACGCAGCACCTGGCACTCCATGTGGGAAGCAAACGACACCCCGCCACAGAAGGGCGCCCAACGCGTTTGCCTAGGCAGGCTAGAATTTGCCACATTGGCCAGAGCAGCCAGAGCGGGGTTTGAAAGTGGGTTACCAGCTTTTCATTTTTGTGGAACCCTTACCCTTGCCTCTCCTTCCATTTACTGGCCACAGCAGTAGTGCTCTTTACCTACCACGCACAGAGAGAGAGGCTTTGTGACCGTGTGTATGTTATTTTAACGTAGGGCGAGTAGTTTCTGCGATATATTGAATCGTATCGATTTACATTATTGGTTAATACTGGGTGTTATTTACCTTGGTTGACATGACACGCATCATAATGATGTTGTGATCAGTATTTATCTAGCCTTTTATTTCTAATCATTATATGGTTTATT